>NW_025957013.1:10000-276463 GCF_023159225.1 Perognathus longimembris pacificus
CTGCAGGCAGGATGTCATGCGCACCAAACTCCACTGGAGGGCAGCAGAGAGCCACAGAAAGAAGTCAATTCCCCTCTTGGCCACAGGGTGGTAGTAGAGATCTCTGCTTCCAGGCAGGAAATTAAGCCCAGGAAACCCTGCTGAAAGGCACTGGGGAGGTGGTCTAGTGGTAGAGCGCTCGCCTCTCATGCATTAAACCCTGGTTCAATTCCCAGGTCAGGGGAATCATGGTCCTTCATTTTCTGTGTGGAGAGAACCAACATCACAGCTTTGGCATGCTGCCCAGGCTCAAACCACCAGGAGCACAGGAAGGGGGAATGCTGGTATTTCCTTTCTTTTTTGTTCAGTATGCTCACGGCTAGCACACATTACCCAGAATTCCAAACATGTTGCAAGATGTTATCCCTTAAATATCCACTGGGTGGGGCTAGAGATCGATGCAAAGCAGCACAATTCCTCCCTTGACCACAGGGTGGCAGTAACGATCTCTGTTCCCAGAATTCCAATTGCCTGGCAGGATGCCATGTACACGAAATTCCACTTGGTGGCTCCAAACTTTCAAACTTTCGCAATTCCTCCCTAGCCCACAGGATGGCAGTATAGATCTCTTTTCCCAGAATTCCATGCTCCAGCCAGGAAGTTAAGCAGAGAAAATACCACTGGGAGTGCCTGGCAATGTGGCCTAGTGGTACAGTGCTGGCCTCGCATGTATGAAGCCCTGAGTTCGATTCCCAAGCCTGACATATACAGAAAAAGAAGGGAGTGGCGCTGTGGCTCAAGTTGCAGAGTGCTAGCCTTGAACATAAAGAAGCCAGGGACAGCGCTCAGGCCCTGAGTTCAAGCCCCAGGACTGGCAATCAGAACCAAAAGAAAGGAAATGCCAGTGTACCTTCTTCCTGTGCTCCTGGTGGTTTGAGCCTCTATGGCAGCATGCCAAGGGTACCATGTTTGTTCTCCACTACAAAAGGAAAGAAGAACCATGATTCCTCAGACCCGGGAATCAAACCCAGGGCTGCGTGCATGTGAGGCGAGTGCTTTACCACAAGGCCACATCCTCAGTGCATTTCAGCAGGGTTTTCTGGTCTTAACTTCCTCCCTGGAGGTTGGGAATCTCGGACCAGATATCTGTACTGCCACCATGTGGCCAAGATGGGAATTGACTGTTCTCTGTAGCTCGCTGCTGCCACCCAGTGGATTTTGGTGCACACGACATCCTGCCAGCAGGTTGGGATAATGGGACTAGAGATCTCTACTGCCACCAAGTGGACAAGGGAGGAATTGCACTGCTTTTGCTGACTCTCTGGCGCCACCGAGTGGAATTCTGTTTCCATTACACCCAGCCACTGGGATTATAATTCTGGGAACTGTGGTAGGTTTGTGTCGCCATTTTTGCAAGTCTTACTGTTGCTCAGAAAGCGTTCATGGTGAAGATGGGTGTCTTGGCCCCCCCCAAGATGTGGGGAGTACTTCTTTCCTGTGCAAAAGGTGGCAGCAGAGAGCACATTTTCCAGAATGCCTTGCTTTTCTTTGGACGCTCTGTCCTTATTCTCCACTGGGTGGCAGCAGAGATCTACTGAAAGCAGCACATTTCCCTCTTGCCTTCAAGGTGGCAGTAGAGACCTTATTTCCCAGAATTTCAAATATGATGCAGGATGTTTTGCGTTAAATATCCACTGGGTGGGGCTAGAGGTCTATGCAAAGCAGCAAAATTCCTCCCTGAACCACAGGGTGGCAGTAGTGATCTCTGTTCCCAGAATTCCAATTGGCTGGCAGGATGCCTTGTGCACCAAATTCCACTCGGTGGCGCCAGAGAGTTAACTTCAAATGCATGCAATTCCTCTCTCAGCCACAGGGTGGCAGTAGAGATCTCTGTTCCCAGAATTCCAAGCAACAGGCAGGAATTTAAGCACAGAAATTCCCACTGGTAGAGGCTGGGAATGTGGCCTAGTGGTACAGTGCTGGCCTTGCATGCATGAAGCCCTGGGTTCTATTATCCAGCCTGACATACACAGAAAATGAAGGGAGTGGCACTGTGGATCTCTACTGCCACCGTGTGGTCGAGGGAGGAATTGAATGTTTGAAAGTAACTCTCTGGTGCCACCCAGTGGAATTTGTTGCGCATTACATCTTGCCAGCCAATTAAATTGTGGCAACAGAGATCTCTACTGCCACCCTGTGGACAAGTAAGGGATTTTGGGAATTTGCGTAGATCTCTAGCTCCACCCAGTGGATATTTGTGTCCATGCCTTCCTCCTCCTAGCTTGGCATTCTGGGAAATGTGATCTCTAGCGCCACCATGTGGCTGGATGGGGATTTGCTGCTGACTGTAGGCCTCTGCCGCCCACCCAGTGTAATGTCCTGTGTATAACACCCTGCCGGCATGTGAGAATTCTTGGCCCTGTGATCTCTGGGTTCCCCCTGTGGGCGAGCGTGGGATTTCCCTGCTGTCTGTGGATCTCTGTCGTTATCGAGGGGAGTCGTGTGGGCCTCACGTCCTGCCCGCTGATGATCACTCTCAGGACCCCAAGCGGCCAAGGACACCCTGTGGGTGAGAGAGCCATGGCCCCCAAGTCTATTCTTCAGGTATTCTTCCTGTCTTTCTGTCTATCTATCTATCTACCCATCTATGTAATTACCAATCTACTTATTAATCTATCTATGTACCTATCTAATTATCTATCTATCTATCTAGCTAACTATCTATCTAACTATGTATGTATTTGTCAATCTATTTAAATATGTATTTATCTAACTAACCATCTGTCAAACTATTATCTATATATCTAACTATCCTAATAACTATGTACCTATCTATCTAAATATCTATGTGTCTATTTATACAACTATATATCTAACTCTCTATCTACCTGCCTATCTATGCATCTTCTTTCTAACTGCATATCTAAGTAGCAAAGTATCTATGTATCTATGTATCTATCTGTCTATCTACCTATCTATTAAACTATCTATCCAAGTATCTACTTATCTATTTACCTATCTGACTATCTATCTAATTATCTATCTATCAAAATATCTATGTATCTCTGTATATAACTATGTATCTATGTATCTATCTGTCCATCTAACTAATTATTTATATAAGTATCTACATATCTTACTCTTTCTTCATCTATTTATCTATTTATCCATGTAACTATGTACCTGTCTAAATAACATCTATCTACCTATCTTCCTATCTAGCTAGCTATCTAACAATCTATGTAACTATCTTACTATGTTCACTGTTTCCATTATTACAAACTTCTGGCAGGATGACATGCTCACAAAATTCCACTGGGTGGCAGTAGAGAGCTACAGAAAGCAGTCAATTCCCCTCTTGGCCACACGGTGGGAGTAGAGATCTCTGCTCCCAGAATACCAGCCTCCAAGCAGGAAGTTAAGCCCAGGAAACCCTGCTGAAAAGCACTGGGGAGGTGGCTTAGTGGTAGAGCACTCACCCTGCATGCATGCAGCCTGGGTTCAATTCCTGGGTCAGGAAAGTCACGGTTTTTCATTTTCTGTGTGGTGGAGAACAAACATGACAGCCTTGGCATGCTGGCCTAGAGTCTCAAACCACCAGAAGCACAGGAAGCAGGAAATACTGGCATTTCCTGTCTTTTCTTTCCTGTTTGCCAGTCCTAAGGTTTGAACTCAGGGCCTGTGCACTGTCCCACGCTTCTTTTGGCTCAAGGCTAGCAACTCTACCACTTGTGCCACAGCGCCACTCCCTTCATCTTCTGTGTATGTCGGGCTGGAGATGCGAACCCAGGGCTTCATGCATGCGAGGCCAGCACTGTACCACTAGGCCAGATTCCCAGCCTCTCCCAGTGAGATTTTCTGCACTTAATTTCCTGGCTGGAGCTTGGAATTCTGGGAACAGACATCTCTACTGCCATCCTGTGGCCGAGGGAGGAATTGTGCTGCTTTGCATAGATCTCTAGCACCACCCAGTGGATATTTAAGGCACAACATCCTGCAACGTGTTTGGAATTCTGGAAAATGTGATCTGTGCTGCCACCTTATGGGCAAGAAGGAAATTTGCTGCTTTCAGTAGATCTCTGCTGCCACCCAGTGGATCAAAATGACAAAGCATCCAAAGACAAGCAATGAATTCTGGAGCTTGGGATTCTGGGAACAGAGATCTCTACTGCAATCTGTGGTCAAGGGAGGAATTGCATAAGTTTGAAAGTAACTCTCTGGCGCCAGTGGAATGTGGAATGTGATGCTCATGGCATCCTGCCAGCCGATTGGAATTCTGGGAACGGGTATCTCTACTGCCACCCTGTGGTCAAGGGAGGAATTGTGGTGCTTTGCATAGATCTCTAGCCCCACCTTGTGGATATTTATGGTATAACATCCTGCAACAAGTTTGGAATTCTGGGAAATGAGATCTCTACTGCCACCTTGTGGACATGAGGGAAATTTGCTGCTTTCAGTAGATCTCTGCTGACACCCAGTGGAGAATACATGAATAGCATCCAGGGACAAGCTAGTCATTCTGGGAAATGCTCTCTCTGCTGCCACCTTGTGGACAGGACCGGAAGTACTTCGTGGGGCCTGAAGGGGGGCCTTCCATCCACCTTCATTATTAAAGCTTTCTGAGCAAAGCTAACGGTTGCCAACATGGAGATCCAATCATGCGCATCAAATTCCACTGGGTGGCGCCAGAGAGTTACTTTCACACTTACCCGATTCCTCCCTCAGCCACAGGATGGCAGTAGAGATCTCTGTTCCCAGAATTCCAAGCAGTAGCCAGGACGTTAAGCACAGAAAATTTCACAGGGAGAGGCTGGGAATGTGGCCTAGTGGTGCAGTGCAGGCCTCGCATGCATGAACATCTGGGTTCGATTTCCCAGCCCGACATATACAAAAAATGAACGGTGTGGTGCTGTGGCTCAAGTGGTAGAGTGCTTGCCTTGAGCAAAAAGAAGCCAGGGACAGTGCTCAGGCCCTGAGTTCAAGCCCCAGGACTAGAAAACGGAAAATAAAAAGAAAAGAAATGCCAGTATTCCCCCTTCCTGTGCTTTTGGTGGTTTGAGCCTCTAGGGCAGCATGCCAAAGCTGCGCTGTTGGTTCTCCCCACACAGAAAATGGAGAACCATGATTCCCCTGACTCGGGAATTGAACCTGGGGCTTAATGCATGTGAGGTGAGTGCTCTACCGCTAGGCCACCTCCCCAGTGCTTTTCATCAGGGTTTCCTGGGCTTAATTTCCTGCCTGGTAGCAGAGAAATGTGGTCTGTCCTGTACCCTGTGGACAGGAAAGGAAGTACTCCCCGGGGACTGAGGGGAGCCTACCATCCACCTTCATCATGAACGCTTTCATAGCAACACTAAGACTTGACAACTTGGAGATCGAAAGCTGTCACAGTTCCCAGAATTATCATCCCACAGGCAGGATGTCATACACACAGAATTCCACTGGATGGCATCTGAGAGCCATTGAAAACAGTGCAATTCCTCCCTTGTCCACAGGATGGCAGCAGAGATCTCTTTTTCCATTATTCTAATCAGCTGGCAGGATGTCATGCACACCAAACTCCACTGGGTGGCAGCAGAGAGCTCTGGGACCCGGGCAATTCAGCTCTTGGCCAAAGGGTGGCGCTAATGATCTCATTACCTGGACTCCAAGTTCAAGGCCCAGACCTGAGTTCAAGCACTCGGCCTTAGTCCAAGACCCAGGCCCTGAGTTCAAGGCCCAGAACTTAGTTCACGGCCCAGGACTGGAGTTCTAGTCCAGGCCTGGAGATCAAGGCTCAGGCAGAGACCTCAAGGCACGGCTCCCAGTTTAAGGCCCAGGCCCCAAGTTCAAGGCCCAAACCCGAGTTCAAGGCCCAGGCCCTGAGTTTAAGGCCCAATCCTGAGTTCATGGCCCAAGCCTGAATTCAAGGCCAAGGCTCCGAATTCAAGGGTCAGACCTGTGTTCAAGGCCCTGGCCAGAGTTCAAGGCCTGAGTTCAAGGCCCAGGCCCCGAGTTCAAGAACCAGGACCCAAGTTCAAGGGTCAGACCTGGTTTCGAGGCCTAGGCCCTGAGTTCAAGGCCCAGACCTGAGTTCAAGGCACCAATCTGAGTTCATGGCCAAGGTGGTGGGTTGGAGGCCTGAGTTCAAGGCCTTGGTCACCAGTTCAAGGCCAACACCTTATTTCAAGGCCCAGACTGTGAGTTCAAGGCCTAAGAACATGAGTTCAAGACCCAGACCCCGAGTTCAAGGCCCAGGCCCAGAGTTCAATGCCCAGGATCCAAGTTCAAGGCCCAGACCACCAGTTCAAGGCCCAGTCCCTGAGTTCAAGGCCCAGACCCCAAGTTCAAGGCCCAGACCCCAAGTTCAAGGCCCAGACCTGAGTTCAAGGTCCAGGTCCTGAGTTCAAAGCCAAGGCCCAGAGTTCAAGGCCTAGGCCCCGTGTTCAAGGCCCAGACCTGAGTTTAAGCCCAGACCTGAGTTCTAGCCCAGACCTGAGTTCAAGGCCCAGGCCTGGAGTTCAAGGCCTGAGTTCAAGGTCCAAATCTGAGTTCAAGTCCCAGGATCCAAGTTCAAGGCCCAGGCTCTGAGTTCAAGGCCCAGGCCCGGAGTTGAAGTCCCAGACGTGAGTTGAAAGCCCAGACCTGAGTTTAAGGCTCAGGCCCCAAGTTTAAAGCCCAAACCCGAATTCAAGGCCCAGGTCTGGAGTTCAAGGCCTAGCACCTGAGTTTTAGGCCCAGGCCTGGATTTCAATGCTCAGGCCCCCGGTTAAACGTTCTGGCCTCCAGTTTAAGGCCCAGACCTGAGTTCAAGATCCAGATCTGGAGTTCAAAACCTAGGCCTGGAGTTCCAGGCCTATCTATGTATCTATCTATGTATCTATCTACGAATAAAAATAACTATCTATCTAACTATCTATCTTTCTAGGTATCTATCTATCTATCTACCTATCTACCTATCTATCTATCTGTCAGTCTATCTACATATGTATCTATATACCTATCTGAACAAAAATCTATCGAACTATCTGTCTTTCTAGGTATCTATCTATCTCTCTATCTATGTAACTATGTATATAAATATGTCCCTAATTATGTATGTATGTATGTATGTATGTATGTATGTATGTATGTATGTATGTATGTATGTATATATCTATCTATCTATCTTTCCATCTATGTATCTAACTCTTTCTCTATCCAATTAGCTATCTGTCTATGTAACTAACTACCTAGCTATCTTTTTCTGTTACGAACTGTCTATGTAACCATCTTTGTATGTAACTAGCTATCTATGTAACTATCTACAAATCTATCTCCCTACCTATCTATGTATCTAACTTTCTATGTAAATATGCATCTAACTAAATCTCAATGTATGTATGTACGAACGTATGTATGTATGTGTGTATGTATGTATGTATTTATGTATGTATCTATGTAACTGTCTATCGAAATAATTATGTATCTATCTGACAATTTATGTAACTATCGATTTATCTATGTAACAGTCTATCTATATATCTAAGTATGTAGGTATGTTTCTATCTATCTATCTATCTATCTATCTATCTATCTATCTATCTATCTATCTATCTATCTATCTATCTGCCTGTCTATGTATATTCAAATTTGAATAACTATCTATCTAACTAACTTCCTATCTTTCTAGGTATCTGTCTTTCTTTCTATCAAAGTAATCATCTATCTATCTAATGATCGATCTATCTATCCTTCTATGTATCTATCTACCTATAAGAATAAATATCTATCTCTGTTTCTACGTATCTATCTCTCTATCATCTATCTATCTATCTATCTATCTATCTATCTATCTATCTATCTATCTATCTATCTACCTACCTATCTATCTGCCAGTCTATCTATGTATATTCAAATCTGAATAACTATCTATCTAACTAACTTTCTATCTTTCTAGGTATCTGTCTTTCTTTCTATCAAAGTAATCATCTATCTATCTAATGATCGATCTATCTAACAATCTATCTATGTATCTATCTACCTATAAGAATAAATATCTATCTCTCTTTCTATCTATCTATCTATCTATCTATCCATCTATCTGTCTGTCTGTCTATCTATCTAAGTATATATCAATCTAGCTATCATTCCAATTATCTAGCTGTGTATCTGACTATCTAAAACTCTGTGTATCCAATTATCTATCTAAGTAACTAATTATCTGTCTATTTATGTAACTATCTACCTCTCTACCTACCTATGTGTCCTTCTAAACATTTATTTATCTAACTAAGTCTCAATGTAACTATTTATGTATGTATGTATGTATGTATGAATATTTGTATGTATATATGTATGTATCTATCTACATATCTACCTATCTATCTATGTACATATCTATGTCACTAAATCTATGTATGTATGTATGTATATTCCTATCTGAATAACTATTTATCTAACTACCTGTCTGTTGGGGACAGCTGTGCCTTTAAAGAGGCCACAGCTGGCTTTAGCCCATCTCCTTTCCTTCCGGCCTCAACTGGAAGCGAAGACCCTTCCCCTGGGGGAGGCAAACACGTGCATGCCACCATGATAGGGGTTGTCCATCCCACAAAGGAAGTTTCATGACATCATCTGATGGGCAGCCCGGCTTCGCCAATGGCCCAAGTCCTTCCCATTCCCGCCTTTGTCCTTAATAAATCCTTCTCCCCACCCCCCTGAGAGAGAGAAGCATGGAACACCTGTCTCCCCGAAATTTTTGTCCTGCGGCTTGTGACACATTATGGGGGGCTGAGAAAGGGATTTTGGCATCCCATGTCAGCTTAGAGCAGTCCGGTAAGGACACGCCTTACTCCTTCTGCCGGTATGAGGGGTAGGGAAGAGTTTCTTTCATAATTTGAGTTTCAGGCATTCCCCCGGGAGATAGGGGGGAAGGGGGTCCTAGAGACTTCAACATTTGGGCATCTCCTCCGGAGAAGTGAGTGTTGGGCTCATGTCACCTCTCCCGGTGTGGGGATCAAGGCTCAGCTAGGTTTCTCGCCACCCCCTTTTCTCGTCCTCTCTCCTGGACACCCGGCCGGCAGATAGCCAGGATGGGACGGAGGGGTCAGTACTGACCTCACGTGCTCGCAGCCTAACGAGAAAGCGTGCCCACCTCCTTACTGGTAAATAAAGCCAGGCGTACACGAGTCTCAGAGAAGGTTTCCAGAGCAATCTGATTTATTAAGGCGGGTGTAAAGGGAAATGATAGCGAGAGAAGGCGATGGGCCAGGACGCTGCTAGGCTGGTAGCTATCACATGACCTCCTCTTGAGCTAACGTCACTCGAAAGTGCCAAGCCAGGGCGAGACTGGGAGTCGCCTGGGCTGGCGAGACTGGGAGGCGCTTGGGCTGGAGAGAAAGTTGGGGGCTGGGTGCAAAGCCGGTTCTTCTGGTTCCAGACACAGAAAACCATAGCCTGCTTCCGCATTCCACTAGGACTGGGGGAGAGGCGTCAAGTCCCCCGTCAAGTCCAAAGGCTGGATCCCAATAAGTGAGGACATGTCTAACTGGCGCCATCTTGTTTTTATGATAGGTGAAGTAAAGTTCTGCCCCCAGGGAGTAGGTCTGTCTTTGTTCTCAGAGCAAGGGAAGTCCCACCAGCAGGTGATGGACATGTCCCCAGGTGAAGGGCAGGCCTGAGTCCCTAGAGGATAGGACATCCCACCCCAATGCAATGGGCGTGCCTGAGTTTCTAAAGAGAGGGATGTCCTGCCCCCAGCTGATGAGATTTCCTGAAGTGGAAAAGGAAGGAAAATCCAGCCCCCAATTTTTGGGCAGGCCTGAGTTCCTATAGGAAGTGAAGTCCTGCCCCAGGTGATGGGCATCCCTGAGATCCTACAAGAAGAGAAGTCCCTCCCTCTGGTGTTGGACATGCTCGAGTTCCTGGAGAAAGGAAAGCCCTGCACCTTGATGATGAGAATTTCAGAATTGGAAAAGGAAGAGTGTTCCCACCCTCAAGTGATGGGCAGGTCCGAGTTCCTATAGGAAGGCAAGTCCCACCCCTAGGTCATTGGTGTGCCTTTGTTTCCAGATCAAGGGAAGTCCCACCCCCAAACAATGCCTTTGCCTGAGTTCCTGGAGAAAGAGAAGTCCCGCCCTCAGGTTATGGGTGTGCCTGAATTGTGAGGTGAGCACTTTACCAATAGGCCACATCGCAGTCCTGGCCCTGCCTGAATTGTTAGAAAGGAAGTCTCTCCCCTAAGTTATGGTAGCCTGAGTTCCTGTAGGAAGGGAAGTCCCGCCCCCAGGCGATGGGCATGTCTGAATTCCTAAAAGAAGTCCCACCCACAAGTGATGGGTATGCCTAGTTCCTAAAGGGAGGGAGGTACCTCTCCCAATTTTTGGGCATACTGAGCTACTAGAGGCAGGAATTCCCACACCGGTTGATGGACATGCCTAATTTCCTAGTAGTAAGTCCCGCTTCCAGGTGATGGGCAGGCCTGAGTCCCTACAGGAAGGTAAATCTCCCCCTCCCAAGCATGATGGACGTGCCTGCATTCCTAGAAGAAAAGAATTCCTGACCCTGGTGGTGGGTATGCCTTAATTACTACAGACCAGACGTCCCGCCTCCACGAGTGTTGGGGCTGTTTTCTCTGACTCGGCTCAAATGCTTATTCCTTTCTCTCTTATTACCCTCGTATCGTCCTCTCCCCTAACCCTCGGCCTGCAGGTCTGTCAGGGTGAGACATAGGGGTGACTCCGGCCTGGCGTGCGCGCGACCCGCGTGGCAATGTGGCCGCTATCCTTCTCTGGGAGCTAGCGTACATAGACCACGGAGTAAGCTTCTGAGAGTGAACTAACTTTATTGAGAGAAGGACAAGGGGAGATGATTCCAAGGAAAGGGGGTTGGCAGGGATTCCGATAGGCCAAAAGGCTGTCACTTGACCTCCAAGGGGCTGGTCACTTGACCTCCAAGGGGCTATGTCACTCTGAGCGCGCCAAACCAGGGCGGGGCTGGTAGGTGCCAGGCTGGCTGCCAGCTAAGTCGGGGTCTATTTGCCCAACCGGTTTCTGCGGATTCCAATGTAGAGAGGATGGAAGGGCCACATTCCCCAGCTGGGGGAGGTGCATCAAGCCCCTTCCATCAAGGCGAGAAAGATGGACACCAACATCTGCCTCTTTTATGTATTTTTTTTTCGAACAGCAGGAGGCACCCTACTCGAGAGGGTGCCATGTCTTAGGTTGCCCCCCCCCCCAAGGGGACTCTTACCCGTCTTGGGATAATGCCCTAGCTCTTCAGGCTGACCTTCCTGCCGGGCTGGCGGGCCCGATGAGAGGCCTTGGGGAGAGTAGGATTGGCATTCGAAAGAAAGCCTGATAATTTTTTCCGGTGCCGGCGGACCTTACTGAGCAGCAGGTCCTAGGGTTTGAGTGACGAGCCTCTTGGGGTTCTTATATGGCTAAAAGGCCAAAGGCCACTTGGTACCTAGACAGCTCTGGCCCATCGCTTACAACAAGAGACCCAATGTAAACATAAGGTAAATGGGAGCATAAAGCAGACATGAGCATAAGCAATCGTAATACAAGGCAAATGCAAACATGAGCAACTGTAACACATGAGCAATTGTAACACATGAGTAATTACAACAAGGCACAAGGCAATGGAGGGTCTCTTATCGGGGTCAGTCCACGGAAAACAGGAATTCTGGTCCAGTCTGGTGTCGCTCAAGGTAGCACAGGTGGCTCTTCCTTCCCCCGATGGTGAGGTAGAGGGGCAGGTTCAGGTCCTGGTGATGTGGCAGCCAGGATGCTGGTAACTTAACAACTGAGGTTAGTAAACACTTCACAGTAAACATTACAGCAAGGTGCCAATACCTTACTTATTATAAACATTTATAATAAAACATTAAAGTTTCCAAGTCCTTTAGCTCCTATTTCCCCCCAGTGTGGACCCCCAAGATAAGCAGCAAAGGGGGGAGCGAAAGAGAGGGACAACCGTGCAAAATTTCCCTTTGGTCCTTGTGCAAGGCTGTGGGCCACGCTGCCACAGCAAACGTTACTCCAAAGGGCATCAGGCAGGGTCCAGGGAAGAAACAGGGCCAACGCTGGGTCCGGGTCCATCGCTGTTGCAGGCAGGCTTTCCCGTTTCTCCTTAGAAAATTCCACCTCGGTCTTTGCTTTCCTGAGAGGAAACAAGGGGAGACATCCCTCAAGGGCAGGTGCCCTTGGGTGGTCATTCTGTTGGACAATATTTTACATCTCTAGCTGGTATCCAGATTGGATTCGGTTCCCCAGTAGGGAAGACGCAGGCGAATCCCCTTCCTGCGCTGATAATTGGGTCGGGTCCACGCCATGCCCCTGTCAGAGAATCCTTCCACCGGGCCTCCACTTTTAAGTAGGGTGTTTGGCTTGACCAGTGTCTCTGGAAAGCCGACAGAGGTTGGTCCTTAGAGAAATTTAAAATATTCAATGTAAACATCGCTGTCCTCAGCTGGTCCTGGGGGCTTCCCCCCCTTTTTGTTTTAATAATTGATCCTTCAGGGTCTTATTATGCCTCTCAATTATGGCTTGACCCTTTGGGTTATAAGGTATTCCAGTGGTATGTTTAATATTTCACATTTGGAAAAATGCCTGTAAAGGCTTACTGGTGAAACAAGGTCCATTATCTGTTTTAACCTGTAAAGGCAGTCCTAGGATAGCAAAACATTGTAAGAAGTGGCTTTTAGCATGCCGTGCTCTTTCACCGGTATGCAGAGAGGCCCAACATGCACCGGAGCATGTGTCAATAGACATAAATATATATTTTAGCCTTTCAAAGGGGGCGTAATGTGTCACATCAGCCTGCCAAATTAAGTTGGGTCTTAAACCTCTTGAATTTACACCTGGAGATTGTAAGGGAGGGACTTGCATGAAAGGCATACATGATTTGCAAGTCCTTATAATCTTTTTTAAGTCTTTTATAGGAATTGAAGGAAATCTCTGATGTAACCCTCTCCAATTTAAGTGAGTACGCTCATGAAGCCCTTTGGCCATTTGGAGGTTTTGAGGTTGTATAATGGCCAGAGCTATGTCGGGGCTGTTTTCTCTGACTCGGCTCAAATGCTTATTCCTTTCTCTCTTATTACCCTCGTATCGTCCTCTCCCCTAACCCTCGGCCTGCAGGTCTGTCAGGGTGAGACATAGGGGTGACTCCGGCCTGGCGTGCGCGCGACCCGCGTGGCAATGTGGCCGCTATCCTTCTCTGGGAGCTAGCGTACATAGACCACGGAGTAAGCTTCTGAGAGCGAACTAACTTTATTGAGAGAAGGACAAGGGGAGATGATTCCGAGGAAAGGGGGTTGGCCAGGATTCCGATAGGCCAAAAGGCTGTCACTTGACCTCCAAGGGGCTGGTCACTTGACCTCCAAGGGGCTGGTCAGTTGACCTCCAAGGGGCTACGTCACTCTGAGCGCGCCAAACCAGGGCGGGGCTGGTAGGCGCCAGGCTGGCTGCCAGCTAAGTCGGGGGTCTATTTGCCCAACCGGTTTCTCCGGATTCCAATGTAGAGAGGATGGAAGGGCCACATTACCCAGCTGGGGGAGGTGCATCAAGCCCCTTCCATCAAGGCGAGAAAGATGGACCCCAACACACGAGATAGGTTAGGCCTCCATGGGGGGTGCAGAAGTACTGTATTGGCCTAATTGGAGCGCACAAAGCCTGCACTGACCCCAGTGTGGTGTGCAAGGCCAGGTTCCCAACTTGTTCCTTAAGCTTCCATCTCTCTCTGTCTCTCTGTCTGTCTGTCTGTCTCTCTCTCCAAGTCAGCATTGTTTGTAGCTGGGGTGATGCGTGGGAGACTTGTCCCTCCCTCCTTCCCTCCTTCCTTTCCTCTCCTCTACCTCCCTTCCATCTTGTCTTCCCTCCCTCTTTCTTTCCCTCCATCCATCCTCCCCTCTATCCTTCCTTCCCTCCCTTCCTCCTTCCTATCTCCTTTCTTGCTTACTTCCTCATTTATCTCCTTCCTTCCTTCCCTCCGTCCATCCTCCCCTCTATCCTTCCTTCCCTCGCTCCCTCCTACCTTTCTCCTTTCTTGCTTACTTCCTTTTTATTTCCTTTCCTTCCTTCCCTCATTCCTTCCCTCCGTCCATCCTCCCCTCTATTCTTCCTTCCCTCCCTCCCTCCCTCTTTTCTCCTTTTCTTCCTTCCGTCCTCATTTATCTCCTTCCTTCCCTCCCTCCAACCTTCCATCACACCTTCCTTCCTCCCTTTCTTCCTCATTTTTCTTCACTCTTTCCGTCCCTCATTCCTTCATTCCTTCCTTCCCTCCATCGCTCCCTCCTTCCTTCCTTCCTTCACTTCCTTCTTCCTGTTGCTGCGCCTTCCCAACCTTTCCACTCTCCCTGCCCCCTTGCATCCTTGCATCCTTCCTTCACTGCCTCCCTCAGTCCTTCCTTCCCTCCTTCCTTTCCTCCTTCCCCCTTTCTCCTTCCCTCCTTCCGTTCCTTCATTCCTTCCCTCCTTCCTTCTTTCCCATCTTCCTTTCTTCCCTTACTTTCATCTTTCCTCCCGTCATTCCCTCCCTCCTTCCTTCCTCCCTCCTTCCTTCCTTCCAGCCTTCCCTCCTTCCCTCTTTCCTTCTCTTCCTTTTTTCTCCCTTCATTCATTCATTTCTTATTTCTTTCCTTCCTTTCCTCCATCCCTCCCTCCTTCCTTTCTTTCTTCCCTTCTTCCCTCCTTCCTTCCCTTCCCTTCCCTTCCTACTCCCCTCCTTCCTTCCCTCTCAACACAATCTGGAAATTTTATTTTTATACGGTGCATCCTGGAACTATCTGTATCATATATAATCGGTGGGTGAATATACAGTAGATAAATATGTTATTCAAACGTATACTATACGTATGTCATATACGCATGTCATATAATATGTAAATATATGTAAATCAGCTAATATATATTCAATGAATATATATCATAATAAAAATTTTATTTACATGAGTTTATTTATATACAAAAAGTCACCCTCTTACGGCTTGACATCTCACTCTCTCTTCTCCTATGTCTCCACCCACGGAGTATCCTCTCTGAAACACAGGTGATGGGTGTGCCTGAGTTCCTAGAGGAAGGGAAGTCCCACCCCCAGATGATGGGCATGCCTGAGTTCCTACAGGAAAGGAAGACCAGGCCCCAGGTAATGGGCAGGCCTGAGTTCCTAGAGGAAGGAAAGTCCTGCCCCCAGGAGATGGGCATTCCTGACTTCTTAGAGGAAGAGAAATCCGACCTCCTGGTGATGGGTATAGATCTGCATTGCCCACAGTGGGGTGTGCAAAAGGGTCGCTTTGGGCTTCAGGGGAGCATGTAAAAATCTCGTTGGACTCAGTGGGGTTTTCAAAGGCCTGTACTTTAATCAGTGGAGTGTGCAAGGCCACTATTGTTATTAGAAGAGTACATGCAAGGCCCACCATTGACCTCAGTAGGGCATGCAGAAGGATTGCATTTGGTGTCAGTGGGCTATTCAAGACCTGTAGTGGACTCAGTCCATTGTGTAATGCCTTGTATTGCTGTCTGGAGTGTGCAAGGCCTGTATTGGCCTCAGTGGTGCCTTCAGGGCCTGTATTGGCCTCAGTGGGGTGTGAAAATGCCTGTTTGCCTTTGGTGAACTGTACAGAGCCTACAGTGGACCCAGTGGAACATGCAAGGCCTACACAGGGCTCAGTGGGGTGTTCAAAGGCCTGTGTTTATCCCCTATGAAGCATGAAAGGACCACATTTCTCTCAGTGGGGTGTCAAAAGACTTGTGTTGCTCTAACTGGAGTGTGTAAGGTCTGTATTGACTTTATTGCAGTATTCGAGGTCACCAATAGCCTCAACAGGATATGTAAGGTTTTAGTGACCTCAGTGTGGTGTGCAAATACTTGTATTTTCCTCAGTGGTGGTGTACAAGGCCTGTATTTAACTCAAAGGCCTGTATTGGACTCAGGGGCTGTGTAAAGGCCTTGGCTGGCATCAGCAGAGAGCTTAAGGTCACTATTGGCCTCAGAGGGGTTTCTAAATTAGACCTCAGTGGGCTGTGCAAAGAACCACATGAGCGTCAGTGGACGATGAAAGGCATGTGTTAGTCTCAATGGGCATGCAAAGGCCTGCATTGGCCTCAGTGTGGGTTGGAAAGATCTGTTTTGCCCTCAGTGGGGAGCACAAACCCTCACTGCCCTCAGTGGGGTGTGCACAAGGAGTGTATTTGGCCTTGGTGGAGAATGCAAAGCCTGTATTGGCTTCAGTGTGGGGTGCAAGGCCTGCGTTGGCTTCATTGTAGTGTGCAGGGCTACTTTTGGGCTCAGAGGGGGATGGGCAAAGCCTGTGTTTGATATCAGTGGGGTGTGAAAAAGGTCTGTGCTCATGTTCGGGGGACTATGTAAGTGGCATGTCTATTTCAGTGTAATGTATAAGGCCTGAATCGGTGTCAGTGGAGCACAGAAAGGATTTATTGGCCTCATTTGGGGTGTGCAAATGTATATATTGCCCTCAGGGAGGCATACAATGCTGGTGCTTTCTCTGGATGAATATGCAAGGACCCCATTGCTGTCAGTGGGGTGTGCAAAGGCTGTGTTGCTCTCACTGGAGTGTGGAAAGTCCAAACAGGCCTCCTTGTAGCATTCAAGGCCTGCATTGTACCCAGTGGGGACCGCAAGGCATCTGTTGGCCTTAGTGTTGTGTGCAAGGCCTGTTTTGGCCTTGGCAGGGTGTGCAATATGACATTATTTTGCCTTGATGAGAAACTCAAGTCCCGCATTGGCCTCAGCAGGGTATGCAAATGCTGGTATTTTCCTGAGTGTGTGTGTAAGGGCCTGCATTAATCTCAGTGGGGGGTGTGCAAACAAGTGTGCTGGCCTCAGTCGAGTGTGCAGGGCCTGCGTTGGTTTCAGTGGAGCATAGAGTCCTGCATTGTTCTCAGCAGGGTGCGCAAATGCCTGTATTGTCCTCCGTGGGGTGTGCAAATGCCTGAGTTTTGTGTATTGGCCTCATTGGGGGTTGTGCAAAAGATTGCATTTTCTTCAGTGGATGATTCTGTGCGTGAATTGGTCACAGAGGTGTGCAATACGCCTGTTGGTCCCAGTGGTGATTGCAAAGAGCTTATTGGCCTCTCTGCAAAGGATTCTCTGTCTCTCCTCCTTCCTTCCCTCTTCCTCTGCTCCTTCTTTCCATCCTTCCCAATCATCACCAACCCTCCCTTCCTCCTTTCCTTCCTTCCTTTCTTACTTTATTCATTTCCTTCCTTCCTTCCCCTCATATTCCCTCAGATATTCAACCACCCATTCACATAGACTCAGCCCTCAAGCCCGCCTTCCCACCGGGAACCCCCACAGGACAGGGGTAGAACTCTGGGAACTCTGTGGGGTGAAGCGAACCTCAAACCTGACTGGAAGGTAGTAATTCTCGCTGGTGGCTGGGCACAGCAGAAGGAGGAGAAGGAGAAGAAGCCCCATCCTCAGCCCCTGCGCGCCAACTTCCTTTTCCCCATTGGCGAGGCCGGGCCAGGTGAGGTGCTCAGTGCCCAGTTCTACTTATTATTTTTATTCCCTTGTTCCACTGGATATATTTCATTTTATTTATTTTTCCACTCTGTTGCCCAATAGGGTAATGAAGCGTAAATGGCACAGCAGCAAAGCCTTCCAGAATTTTCTGGTTGAAGTGACAGGCCAGGAGCTGAGGAGTTCAGCTTGGAGAATCCAGTCTTTCATTTCCCTCCATCATGGCATTGATTTTTCTCGAGAAAAAATGCCCTTTTTGTGGGTCAGGAAGGCAGAGAACAAAGTTGCGTAGCCTGGTTGTGCAGTGTAGTGATGGAAAATCATGATGGCCACTTGCTGGGGAAGTTTAGAGGTGGCTTTCATTCCAGAAGGTTCTCCTGTGTTATGTGATAGCAATGGGTATGTAAATATATCAATATCAATCTATCTACAGACCTATCATCTATTTATCTATCCACCAACTCACGCTTCCACCCATCCACCCATCCATCCTTCCCCCCATCCACGCATTCACAAATCCATCCATCCAACCTCCAACACACCCATCCATCCACAAACCCACCCATACAACCACATACCCATCCATCTACCCATTCCCCCAACCACCCATCCATCCACACATCCACTGACCCATCCACCCATCAATCCATTTACCAACCCACTACACATCCAACCACCTACCTATCCACCAATCACCCACCCACTCAGCTACCCATTCATCCATCCACCCAGCCATCCATCCACTCATCCACCCACCCATCCACCCATCCATCAATCCACCAAACCATCCATCCATCCACCCACCAATCCATCCACCCATCCACAAATCCATCTATCCATTGGGCCTTCTGTCCATTGTTCCAACAATCTAAACATCTATCCAACCAATTGTGCACCCATCCATCCACCCAGACCCCAACTGTTCCATCTGCGGACCTGTCCATCTGCCGGTCTGTCTGACTTTCTGTCTGTCTGTCTGTCATATCCCTCTATGTATTTATCCATCAATCTATCTATCCACCCACCCATAAACCCATCTATCCACCCTTACACCCATTCATCCACTAACTCATCAGTCCATCTACCCACCTGAGCACCCACCAGTGCGTCCGGCCTTCCGTCCTCCATCCATCCATTTGTCCGTCTCTCTATCTGTGTGTCTGTGTGTCTATGTATCCATCTATCCTCTATCTCTCTATACATCAATCTGTCCATCCTTCCACCCATCCACCCAGCTATCCACCCATCCATCCATCTATCACCTAATTTTCCAGCTAGCTGTCTGTTGGTACTAAGCTCTGTCTATCTAACCACCTAACACCCCTTTATCCATCCACCAATCTATTCAACCCTCTACACATCCACCCATCCATCTATTTATCTATCTACCCATCCATCTATCTATCTATCCATCAATCTCTCCACTATCCACCCATCCTCCCATCTATCCATTCATCTGTCTATGCATCAATCTCTCTGTATATTTGTCTAACCACCAGACCCTGTATTTATGTGTCCATCAATCTATCCATCCCTCTACACATCTCCATGCATCTATTTATCTACCTATCCCTCTATTTATCTATCCATCTATCCACTTATCTCTATATCTAGCTCTATGTGTTTGTGTCTGTTTGTCTAAGTCTCTCTCAATCTATCCCGCTATCTATCTATATCTCTCCACCCATCTTTAAATACATAGATAAATCCAGCCCCCCACCCTCTCATCCAACCATCCTTCCATCTACTGATCCATCCACACATCCTTGAATCCATTTATCCATCCATCTGCCCATCCATCTGCCCACAAACCCATCCATCACCCATCCTTCCATCCAACCAACCACCCACACATCCAAACATCCTCCAACCTGCTCACCCACCCACCCACTCAAGCACGTGCCCTCTAGCCCACCTACCTCGCTACTATCTAAGTTGCTTTCTACTATCATAACTACCTACTTACGTACCTTCCTATGTATCTATCCACCCATCCACCCATTCATCCGTCCACCTATCCATCCATCCATCCACACATATATTCATCCACCCACCCACTCATCCATCCACCCAACCATCCACCCACCCACCCATCCAACCACCCACCCACCCACCCATTCCACCCATCCATCCACTCATCCACTCACCCACCCACCCATCCATCCACCCAACCACCCATCCATCCAAACATCCACCCACCCATCCATTCATCCACCCACCCATTCTCTCATCCATGCACCAATACATCCACCCATCCACCCATCCACCCATCCATCAGGTTGAAAAGTGAACTCCCATCCTTACATGATACCCGGCCCCAGAATCAATGCCCAGTGCATCCACCATAAAATCAGATTCCTGGAACCGGATGGCGGATGGGATCAATGAACTGGAAATCACGCTTCATTGCGCATGTGATGTGACAGGACGTACACACATCAATACCAGCAGGCCCAACTTCCTGTTGGCCACCCCGCCATGACTCCTTCCCCGCCAGGCCCTGCCCACAGCCCGGGAGATAAAACTTGGGGAAATCATAACAGACTTCACCCCCTTGGGAAAAGAGAAGCAATGGGAAGAATGCAGGTTCTCGAGCTGGGCCTAGTGTTGGTGTTCAGCTGGGCAGGCTGGGCCTCATCTGCTCCAGTGTACCCCACTAAGATACCAGGGTGGACGGGATTCCAGGTGGGTCGCCATTTCATTGAAGAAGGAGCATTTCTGGGTGGGTCCCCACTGTATTGAAAAAGGATCATTGCCGGGTTGGTTGCCATTCGGATGAGGATGGAGGATTTGTAGGAGGATTCCCGTGTGGGTCTCCATTGCTGTCATCTCCTCATTCCTGGGGTCTCCTTTCTCTGATTTTCTGCATGTTTCTGGAACCTTCCTTCCAGGTCTGAATGTGTCCCGCCATCCAACAGGTCCTTAGAGTTGGGATCAGCGACATCCTCTTAGGGAACAAGGGGATGCGGCCCTGTTGAGAGGACCTTGGGTGGGAGGCAGGTGAGGTGCAGGGCACCATCTTCCCCACCCATCCACGTCTATCTCCTGGGTCCACATTTTCTGGTGTTCCCAAAGCAGATGGAAGGCAGGTGGTATCACATCTTCCCTGCCAGCAAAGAAGTGGACTTGCTCAATGACAACAATCACATGTGTCTCTGCTCACCATCCTTTGAGTGTATCGGCCGCAACTGCGATGCCATATCACTGGAGTTCATGTACAGGTAATGGCTTGTGGTGCCCAGGTGGAAAGGGATGGAGGCCTCCATTTCTCAGTGGTGGCCTGGGCCTTGCATCACATTGGCTGGGGATGCAACTTCCTGCCTGTAGGGATTCAGGCATGCCCACCACCTTGGGATAGGACTTCCGTTTTTGTAGTAATGGAGGCACGCCCATCCTCTGGGGGCAGTAATACCTTCCTGTAGGGCCTCAGTCATGTCCATCACCTGGAGGCAGAACTTCCCTTCCACTAGGAACTCAGGCACACTCATCGCCCATCTCCCTGAAGTGAGGGTGTGGAGTGAGTTTCTTTTCCCAGTGTTTCCCAGCAATCACCATTGTTACACAAGATCACAAGATGGTTTTCGGGTGATCCCCCCTTTCACCAGTACCCCCCTTAGTTTAGAATGCAGGTAGCCCAGAGTGGGTCCCAGGTGAGGGGGTCCCCCATCGACTCCCTGCAATCTCTCCTCTGCCAGCTACCACGGGTACTCTCGCTATGTGACTGAAGTTATGGAAAGGCGATTGGCCCGCAGTGACCTGACCTGGGGTGAGTCCCGCTGCGTGGCCCCATGCCCTCCACGACCTCACGATCCCAGATGGGACAGGGACTGGGTTGACAGGTTCCGTGACCTATAGGCTGAGAGCCCGGCCCTGCTGCTGTAATTCATGAATCCCATGGAAGATTCCATCTTTCCTGCCAACAGAGCCAAAGCAAAGCAGCTGGGTCTCGCTAAATAGCATGGATGAAGGCAATGTCCCGCCTCTGAACATTCTAGATCTCATCCAAGTGAGCGACAGCTTGCTGCTCCTCCCCTTCGCCAACCCAGGCTCTGGAAGCTCCAGCGACAACACATACACCATCATGGCGGTGGGTGGGTGCCGACCCACCCCCCCTTCCTGGGGAGGCTCCCGGTGGCATCAAGTGAAATTCCAGGACGCCTAACGAGCATTGATTCCCTTGCCTTCTCCTGCATTCCCAGGCCAAAAGAACACACTTGGTGAGGCGGACATGGCAGAGTTCCAGAAGGTTCTTGGGGACAATGGAATCGTGGCAGCACCCATGGATTTCATCTGCATTGGTAAGGTCGCCCTGGGTGGCAGAGCTTGCACACTGTGGAACCCAGGGCCCTGGAAGCTTCCATTCCAAGACTTTCACAGGTCTTGTAGTGGTACACGTTGCTTGGACTCAGTTCCCTTTCCCCGTCTCTCTTACAGAAATCAACATAGATATTTACATTGAGTAAGGAATAAATACATAAAATGTCCAGGAAATGATCTTCTCAGCTGACTTGATGGTTGTCGGCTTCCCAGTGGAGGGGAGGCGAGCCGGATGCTGGGTCCCCCATCCAAATTGGGCCCCCCTACCTTCCTAGTCGGCTTCCTCGTGTACTCATTTCTAACCCCACCAAGGAGTGAAGTACCTGAGGATTTCACCCCCACCTGCGCATCCTACATGAAAAAGAACCAACATGAAAAGGAAATTGTCTCCCCCCCTGAGATTGTGATTTCCCGACTTCCCATTGACCTGGGCATCGCGGCTCTTTCTCACTCCCGAACCCTGCTGCAATTTCTGTCCTGGGCTCACTTACACCAATGATTAAATAAAATGATTTGTGTGCATAATGCCATGTGTCTTCCACAGAATATTCCAGACACACGAGGCAGAGGAATATCAACATAGGGATATTTCTGAAATTTGGATACCAGTTCTAACTGGCACCATCTTGACTTCATGATAGATGAAGTAAAGTCCTGCCCCCAGGGGATGGGTCTTTCTGAGTTTCCAGAGCAAGGGAAGTCCCACCTCCAGGTGATGGACATGCCTAAATTCTTAGAAGGAAGTCCCATCCCCAGGTGATGGGCAGGCCTGAGTCCCTAGAGGACAGGAAGTCCCGCCCCAAGACTATGGGCGTGTCTGAGTTTCTATGGAAAGGGAAGTTACACCCCAGAGGATGAGAATTCCTAAAATGGAAAAGGAAGGGGAGTCCCACCCCCAAGTGATTTGCAGGCCTGAGTTCCTATAGAAAGGGAAGTCCTGGGGCTGTGAATATGGCCTAGTGGCAAGAGTGCTTGCCTCGTATTCATGAGGCCCTGGGTTTGATTCCTCAGCACCACATATACTCAAAATGGCCAGAAGTGGCTCTGTGGCTCAAGTGGCAGAGTGCTAGCCTTGAGCAAAAAAAGAAGCCAGGAACAGTGCTCAAGCCCCTAGTTCACGGCCTAGGACTGGCAAAAAAACAAAGAAGAAAGGAAGTCCCACCCCTTGGTGATGGATGTGCCTGAGTTTGTATAAGAAGGAAGGTAAATCTGCCCCCACCCAAACTTGATAGTCATGCCTGAGTTCCTAGAAGAAGGGAAGTCCTGCTGCCTGGTGATGAGTATCCATGAATTATGCATACCGGAAGTCCTGCCTCCACAAGAAAGTTTCAGCCTTGTTGGTGTGTGCAAAAGGACTGTATTGGCCTCAGTGGAGCGCACAAAGCCTGCATTGACCCCAGTGTGGTGTGCAAGGCCAGGTTTACAACTTATTCCTCAGGCTTCCACCTCTCTCTGTCTTTCTCTGTCTGACTCTCTCTGTCTGTCTGCCTCTCTCTCTCTCTCTCTCTCTCCAAGTCAGCATTGGGTGAAGCTAGGGTGATGGGTGGGAGGCATGTCCACCAACCTGGGCCACTCAGGGATTCAAACCCCTGATTGGATCACATGCAGCACACCAAAGTCCATGTCCTTTCTGTTTTTCAACCATGGGGCCTGGGTCCCAGGACATCAGGGACCACTGGTTCGAGTCCTGTAAGACCTGAGAACAAGACATCATGCTAAGAACGCGAATTCCTGCTTTCCTTCCCTCCCTCCCTTCATTTCCTCACTTCAATATGCAAGGCATGTGTTTTCTCAGTGGGGTTTAGAAAGGCCTGTGTTGCCCTCAGTGGAGCTTTCCATGTCTGTATTGACCTCGGCGAGGTGCTTAAAAGGAATGTATTTGGACTCGGTGTACCATGCAAAACCTGTAATGGAATCACTGAGTTGTGCAAGGCCGGTATTGGTGTCAGTGGAGCGTGTAAGACCACTACTGACCTCAGAAGGATGTGCAAAAGGACTCTTCCTGATGTCAGTGGACTATGTGAAACAGGTGTTGGCCTCAGTGGGGCATGCAGAGTCCTGTATTGGCCTAAGTGGTTGTATGTGAAGGCCTGCATTCACCTCAGTGGGGGTGTGCAAACAAGTGTATTGGCTTCAGTAGAGTATGCAGAGACTTCATTGGCTGCAGCGGAACACACAGGCCTGCATCATTCTCAGTGGGGTGTGCGAATGTCCGCGTTGTCCTCAGTGGGGTGTGCAAAGGCCTGCATTTTCTGTGTTGGCCTCATTGCATTGTGTGTAAAACATTGTATTTGGCTTCAGTGGACTATGCCAGGCATGTATTGGATTCAGTGAGGTGTACAAGGCCTGTATAGGTGTCAGTGGAATTCGCAAGGCTGCTACTTGTGTCAGAGGTTGTGTGCACAGCGTGTATCACCCTCAGTGGGGCATGCGATGCCTGTATTGGACTCGTAAAGAGCTGTATTGGCATTAGTGGGGTGTGCAAAGATTTCTATTGCTCTCCCTTGAGTGTGTAAGGCCTGTTTTGGTGTCACTGGAGCACACAAAGACAACAATGGTCTCTGTGGGGACGTGCAAGGCCTGGACTGGTCTCAGTGGGGTGTGCAAATTCCTGTGTTGGCCTCAGTGGGCCATCTTGTTGCTCATGCTTCCACCTCTCTCTCTGTCTCTCTCTCTGTCTCTCTCTCCATGTCAGCATTGGGCACAGCTCAGGTGACGGGTGGCAGACAGGTTCGCCTACCCAGGTGACTTTGGTGTAAAAAGTGAGGTTTATTGATTGGACCCCCTGATTGAATCTGATGCGATGCACGAAGGTCCATCAGTTTCTGTTCTCAACCATGGGGGCCGGGTCCCAGGACGCCAGGAGCTGCGGATTTGAGTCCTCTAAGCCATGAGGACAAGATGCCAGGCCTAGAACTGGAGTTCTCTATTTCCTTCCTCCCTTTCCCCCTTCCTTCCTTTCCTCCTTCCATCCATCCATTCTTCCCTCCTTCGATCCCTCTTTCCCTACTTGCTTCCTTCCCTACTTCCTTCACTCTAACTTCCCTCCTTCCTTGCCTCAGTTTTTCCTCCTTCCTTGCCGCAATCCTTCCATCCATTCTTCCTTCCTTCTCTCCTTCCATCACTCCTTCCTACTAAACTGTCTTCCCTCCATTATTCCCTCCTTCCTTCGTTGCTTTGCTCCCACCATTCTTCCTTCCCCTCGTCCATTCTTCCTTCTTTTCCTCCTTCACTATTTAACTCATTATTTCCTCCTCTCCTTTCTTCTGTTTCTCCTTCCTTCCTTCCCTCTTTCCTTCCATCCTTCCTTCCCTCCTTCTCACTTTCCTTCCCTTCTTCCAAACTTCTTTCCATCATTCCCTCTCTCCCTCCATCCTTCCTTCCTTCTCTTCTTGATTCCCTCCTTCCTTCCTATGTTTCTTCCCCGTTCCTTCCTGCCATATATCCTACCATCCTTCCTACCTTCCCGTGCTCTTTCCATCCTTCGTTCCTTTCTAACTTCCTCTCCCCTTCCTTCTATCCTTCCCTCCTTTCTTGCTTCCCTCCTCCCTCCCTTCCCTCCTTCCTTAAATCTTTCTCTATTTACATCCTTCCCTTCTTTCTTCCCTCCTTCCTTTCTTCCTCCTTCCCTCCTTACTTCCATGCAGCTATCCTTCCCTCTCTCCATCCATCCTTCCTTCCTTCCTTCCTTTTTACCTCCTTCCTTCCTTCCCTCCTTCCTTCCATCAGTACATCCTTCTCTTCTTACATACCTCCTTCCTTCCTCCACACTTCCTTCCCTCCATTCTTACCTCATTCCTTCCTTGCTTCCTTCCCTCCTTCCTTCTTTCCTTCCTTCCTTCCTCCCTTCCTCCCTTCCTTCCTTCCTTTCCTCCTTTCCTCCTTCCCTCTTTCTCCCATTACTTCCTCCCCTCCTTTCTTCCTTCCTTCCTTCCTTCCTTCCTTCCTTTTCCCCTCCATTCTTCCCTCCTTCTCTCTTTCCTTCCCTCCTTGTATCCTTCTTTCCATCCCTCCCTCTCTCTTTCCTAACTTTCTTCCCTCATTACTTCCATCCATTCTTGAATCCCTCATTGCTTCCTCCATTTCTTCCCTCCTTTCTTCCATTCTTCATTCCGTCCTATCTTTATTCCGTCCTATCTTCTTTCCTTCCTTCCTTTCTTCCTTCCTTCCTTCCTTCCTTCCTTCCTTCTTTCCTTCCTTCCTTCTCTCCTTCCTTCCCTGTTTCCTTCCCAACATCGCTCCTTCATTCTTTCCCTCCATTATTCCTTCCCTCCTGTTTCCCTCTTCCCTTCTCACCTTCTTTCCTTCCTTCCTTCTTCCTTCTATGCTTCCATCCTTTCTTGCTTCCTTCATTCCTCCCCTCCTTCCCTCCTTCCTTCCACCCATTCCTCCTGCCTTTGTTACCTCCTTCCTTCAGTGCTTCACTCCTTCATCTCCTCCCTTTTTTCTCTTTCCCTCCCTCCCTTCTTTCCCCACTTTCTTCCTTCCCATCCTCCACTCTTCACCCCTCTCTTATTCTTATTTCCTCCTTTCTTCCCTCCTCCTCCCTTTCCTTCCCTCATTCCCTCCTTCCTTGCTTTCCTGCCTCCTGCCCTCCTTCCTTCCTTTCCAGCTGCCCTCCTTCCTTCCCTGCTTCCTTACCTTTCTTCCCTGCTCCCTTCCCTCCTCCCCTCCTCCCCTCCTCACTTCCTTCCCTCCTACCCTTCCTTCCCTAAATTCTTCCTTCTTTCCTTCCCTCCCTCCCTTCCTTCCCTTCTTTCATCCTTCCTTCCTTCCCTCCCAACTAAACTCCACCATCCTTCCTTCCCCCTTTCTTTCCTTTCTTCCCCCCTTTCACTCTTTCTCTCCTCCCTACCGTCCCTGCTTCATTCCCTCCTTCCCCCTTTCTTCCTTACTCTTTCTTTCCCTTCTTATTTCCATCCTTCCCTCCTTTATTCTCTCCTTCATTTCTTCCATCCATCCTTCCTTCCCTCTCTCCTTTCCTTCCCTATTTTCTTCCCTTCCTTCTTTCTTCCTTCCATCTTTATCTATCTGCTTCCATCCTTTCTTTGCTACTGTTTTCCTTCATATCCTCGCTTTCTTCCTCCCTTCTTTCCTTCCGTCCTTTCTTCCTTCCATCCCTCCCTTCCTTCCCCTCTCCCATCCTTCTTTCCCTACTTCAAGCCTTTCCTCCTTCCCTTCTATCCCTAGATTATTCCTTCCCTCCTTCCTCCTTCCTTCTCACCTTCCCTCCCTAACTCCTTCCTTTATTCCTTCCTTCCCTCCTCCCTTCCCTCCTTCCTTGCCAGAAAATGGTTGGAACAAAAGCACAACTCATTCTCCATTTTCCCGGTTGGCAAGGCTGGGCAAGAGTGCGATGGAGTCAGAGTCAGGAGGAAGATGGGAATCCGCGCCTGGTGAGTTGCTCAACACCCAATCCCATTCCTTGGTTTTCATTCCATTTCATTTCATTGTCTTCTTCCGCGTCGTGTATTCCATTGGATTCATTTTTCCACTTGGGTCCCCAATGAAGAAATGTATTTAATTTAATGTGATTTTTTCCATGTGGTTTATTTTATTTTATTAATTTTTCCACTTGGTTCACCATTGGGTTAAGGTATCATAAAGGGCACAGCAGCAAGTACCTCCAGAATTTTCCAGGGAAGTGAAAGTCCAGGAGCCACCGGGGTTCAGCCTGGAGAATTCAGTCCTTCATTTCCCTATGTCATGTCATTTTTTTCTCTTTTTTTTTTAAAGTTTTTATTATAAAACTGATGTACAGAGAGGTTACAGTTTCATAGGTTAGGCATTGGATACTTTTCTTGTACTGTTTGTTACCTTGTCCCTCATACCCCATGCCCCCTTCCCCCTTTCCCCCCCCTGCGGTGTTCAGTTCACTTACACCAAACAGTTTTGCAAGTATTGCTTTTGTAGTTGTTTCTCTTATTTTACCTCGTGTCTCTCAATTTTAGTATTCCCTTTCAATTTCCTAGTTCTAATACTAGTATACACGGTTTCAAATATACTCAGATAAGATTACAGAGACAGTGTAGGTACAACAACAGGAAGGTGATACAAGAACATCATCAAGAGTAGAAGCTACAGATACACATGGGACATTGAAAGTAGTTACAACTGTGATATAACAATTGTCTCCATAACATGGAGTTCATTTCACTTAGCGTCGTCTTAGGTGTTCATAAGGGTATAGCTATTGGGCCTTGTGATACTCTGCTATGAGTTGCCTAAACCTGTACTAATTATTCCCAATAAGGGAGACCATAGTGTCCATGTTTCTTTGTGTCTGGCTCACTTCACTTAGTATAATTTTTTCCAAGTCCTTCCATTTCCTTACAAATGGGGCAATGTCATTATTTCTGATAGAGGCATAAAATTCCATTGTGTATATGTACCACATTTTCCTGATCCATTCGTCTACTGAGGGGCATCTGGGTTGGTTCCAGATTCTCGCTATGAGAAATTGAGCTGCGATGAACATTGTTGTGCTGGTGGCTTTACTGTGATTTTGTTTGTGTTTTTTTGGATAAATACACAAAAGTGGGGTTGCTGGGTCATAGGGGAGTTCTACATTTAGCCTTCTGAGGAATCTCCATACTCCTTGCCAGAGTGGCCCTCAAACCTGCCTTCCTGCCGGGCACTCCACAGGATTGGGGGGAACCCTGAGAACTCAGTGGGGCGAGGATCACTTCCAACCTGACTGGCAGGTACTAATTCTTGCTGGTGGCTGCGCACAGCAGAAGGAGGAGGAGGAGGGGAACCCCCATCCTCAGCCCCTGTACCCCAACTTCCTTTTCCTGGTTGGCGAGGCCGGGCCTGGGGCCAATGGTGTCAGAATCTGGAGGATCACGGGAATCAGGCCGGATTAGGTGCTCAGCGCCCAGTTCTACTTATTAGTTTATTTCCTTATTCCACTGGATATATTTTATTTTATTTATTTTTCCACTTGGTTGCCCAGTCGGGTCACAAAGCATAAAGGGCACAGAAGCAAGGCTTTCCAGAATGTTCCAGCTAAAGTTCCAGGCCAGGAGACTTCGGAGTTCAGCTTGGAGAATTCACCCCTTCATTTCCCTACATCAAGGCACTGATTTCTCTCAAAAAAAAATCCCATTTTTTGTGGGTTGGGAGGAGAGAGAACCTGGTTGCGTAGCCTGGTGGTGCAGTGCAGTGGTGGAAAATCATGATGGTCACTTCCTGGGGGTGTTTAGAGGTGGCTGACATACCAGAAGGTTCTCCTGTGTTATGTGATAGAAATGGATACAAATATATCTCAGAATATATACAAATACATCAGTATCTATCTATCTATCTATCTACCAATCTATCAACTATTCATCTATCCATCCATCCACCCATCCACCCATCCACTCACCCATCCAAACATCCACCATCCTTCAATCCACTCACCCATCAATCCACACACACATCCACCCATTCACCCATCTATTCCTCCACTAATCCATCTACCCACCCACCCCACCACCCACGCATCCACCCACACATCCCACCCACCATACATCCACCTCCCATCCACATTCCACCCACCCAACCACTCGTCCAAACACACACACACACACACACACACACACACACACACACATCCATCCAACCAACCACCCACCCAGCCAGTCACCCACCTATCCACCTACCCATCCAAACATGCAACCACCCATCCACCTACCCATCCACCCATCTACGCACTCACCCATCTATCCACCCACCCACCCATCCAATCATCCTCCCATCCATCCACACACACATCCATCCATCCATCCATCCATCCACCCACTCATCCAACCACCCAGCCATTCACCCAATCACCCACGCATCCTACCATCCATCCACCCATCCACATATCCATCCATCCACCAATCCATCCATCCACTCATCCCTCCACCCACTCATCAACCTATCCATCCATCCACCCATCACTCCACCCACCCATCCATACATCCACCCATTCGCCCACTCTTTCTTCTGCCTTTCTCTCCATCTATCAGACTGTCTGTCTCTCTGTGTGTCTATCCCTCTATCTATCTATATATCCATTTATCTCACCATCCACCCACTCATGCACCCATCCCTCCCCCTTCCACCTAAACATCTATCCATCCACCAAAACAAGCACCCACCTGTCCATACGTCATTCTGTCCTCCCTCCATCTGTCTGTCTGTCTCTCTATCTGGGTGTCTTTGTAACCATCTATTCCTCTATCACTCTGTATATCAATCTTCCCATCCTTCCATCCACCCACACAGCTATCCACCCATCCATCCATCTATCCATCTGTCTAGCTAACTCTATCTCTCTGTCTATCTAACCACCTAACATTCTCTTTATCCATAAATCTATCCATCCCTCTACACATTCATCTATCTATCTATCTATCTATCTATCTATCTATCTATCTATCTATCTATCTATCTATCTACCATCCACCCGCTATCCAATATCCATTCATCTATCTGTCTAGCTAGATAGCTGTCTGTCTGTCTATCTATCTGTCTGTCTAACCACCTAACACACTCTTTTTTTTTTTCAAATTTTTATTATCAAACTGATGTACAGAGAGGTTACAGTTTCATACGTTAGGCATTGGATACTTTTCTTGTACTGTTTGTTACCTTGTCCCTCATATCCCCCTCCCCCTTACCCTTCCCCCCCCCGAGGTGTTCAGTTCACTTACACCAAACAGTTTTGCAAGTATTGCTTTTGTAGTTGTTTCTCTTTTTTTACCCTGTGTCTCTCAAATTTAGTATTCCCTTTCAATTTCCTACTTCTAATACCAGTATACACGGTTTCCAATATACTCAGATAAGATTACAGAGACAGTGTAGATACAACCACAGGATGGTGATACAAGAACATCATCAATAGTAGAAGCTACAGATACACATGGGACATTGAAAGTAGTTACAACTGTGATATAACAATCATTTCCATATCATGGAGTTCATTTCAATTAGCATCATCTTAGGTGTTCATAAGGGTATAGCTATTGGGCTCTTGATCCTCTGCTGTGACTTGCCTAAACCTGTTCTAATTATTCCCAATAAGGGAGACCATAGAGTCCATGTTTCTTTGTGTCTGGCTCACTTCACTTAGTATAATTTTTTTCCAAGTCCTTCCATTTCCTTACAAATGGGGCAATGTCATTCTTTCTGATAGAGGCTTAAAATTCCATTGTGTATATGTACCACATTTTCCTGATCCATTCGTCTACTGAGGGGCATCTGGGTTGGTTCCAGATTCTCGCTATGAGAAATTGAGCTGCGATGAACATTGTTGTGCTGGTGGCTTTACTGTGATTTTGTTTGTGGTTTTTTGGATACATACCCAAAAGTGGGGTTATGGGGTCATAGGGGAGTTCTACATTTAGCCTTTACTCCTTGCCAGAGTGGCTGAACCAGTTTACATTCCCACCAATACTGAAGTAGAGTTCCCTTTTGGCCACATCCCCTCCAACAATTGTTATTGTTAGTTTTCTTGATATATGACATTCTTACTGGGGTGAGATGGAATCTCGATGTTGTTTTGATTTGCATTTCTTTTATGGCCAGTGATGTAGAGCACTTTTTCATATGTCTATTGGCCATTCTCATTTCCTCATCAGAGAAGTCTCTTTATAAGTCTTTAGCCCACTTGATGAGGGGGCTACTGGTTCTTTTCAGTTTTATTTTGGAAGAAGGTAATTTTTTTAGTTCTGCATATATTTTAGATATGAGGCCTTTGTCCGTTGAATGGCCGGTAAAGATCTTCTCCCAGTCTATGGGCTTTCTGTTCATCTTGCGAGCTATGTCCTTTGCCGTGAAGAAGCTCTGCAGTTTGATGCAGTCCCATTTGTCCAATCTTTCTTTGATTTGTAGCCTTTCAGGGTCTTTGTTAAGGAAGTTCCGTCCTGCGCCAAGGAGCCCAAGTGTTTCTCCTACTCCTTCCTTTAGTGTTTTCAGGGTGTCTGTTTTGATTTCCAGGTCTTTAATCCATTTGGAATTGATTTTGGTGCAGGGTGATATATAAGGATCTAGTTTTAGTTTGTTGCATGTGTTGAGCCAGTTTTTCCAGCACAATTTGTTAAAGAGGCTATCTTTCTTCCAAACTATTGTCTTAGCCCCTTCATCAAAGATTAAGTAGGTGTAGTTCCGTGGGTTCATTCCCGGGTCTTCAATTCTGTTCCATTGGTCTTCAGGCCTGTTCCGGTGCCAATACCAAGCTGTTTTTATTACTATAGCTTTATAATACAGCTTGAAGTTGGGTATTGTAATTCCTCCAGCACTGTTCTTTCTGCTTAGGATTGTTTTTGCTATTTTAGGTCTTTTATTGTTCCATATGAATTTCTGGATTGCTTCCTCTATTTCATAAAAAAATGGTGTTGGGATATTAATGGGTATTGCATTGAATTTATAGATAGCCTTTGGCAATATTGCCATTTTGATTATATTAATCCTCCCAATCCAGGAGCATGGGAGGTTTTTCCATTTCCTTAGTTCTGACTTAATTTCGTTTTTCAAGGTTTTAAAGTTCTCCTCAAAGAGGTCTTTCACTTCTTTGCTTAAGGTTATTCCTAGGTATTTTATGTTTTTGGAGGCTATTGCAAAGGGGGTTGCTTTCCTGATATCAGCCTCGGTCTTCGGGTCGTTATCATACAGAAAGGCCATTGATTTTTGAAGGTTTATTTTATATCCTGCAACTTTGCCAAAGTTTTGGATCAGCTCTAGTAGCTTGGGGGTAGAGTCTATGGGATTCTTTAGGTACAGGATCATGTCATCTGCGAAGAGAGAGAGTTTAACTTCATCTTTACCTACTTGGATCACCTTTATATTTTCTTCTTGCCTGATTGCTCTGCCTAGGAATTCTAGTACTATGTTGAAGAGCAGGGGAGAGAGTGGACATCTCTGCCTTGTTCCTGATTTTAAAGGGAATGGCTTTCGTTTTTCACCATTTAGAGTTACGCTTGCTGTTGGTTTGTCATAAACTGCCTTGATTATATTCAGGAATGTTCCCTGGAATCCCAGTTTTTCCAGGGCTTTTAGCATAAATGGGTGCTGGATTTTATCAAACTCTTTTTCCGCATCCAGAGATAAAACCATGTGGTTCTTTAGCTTTCTCCGGTTGATGTGGTGAATTACATTAATTGACTTGCGTATATTAAACCAGCTTTGAATCCAGTTTGATCGTGGTGTATGATTTTTTTGATGACCTGTTGAAGTCAATTGGCCAGAATTTTGTTGAGAATTTTTGCGTCTACGTTCATCAGGGAGATCGGTCTACAGTCCTCTTTCCGTGATGAGTCCCTGCCTGGTTTTGGGATGAGGGTTATACTGGCTTCATAGAATGAGTCTGGAAGTGAACATTCTCTTTCAATTTCATTGAAGAGTTTGAGAAATATTGGTGTGAGTTCTGTTTTGAAGGTCTTGTAGAATTCTGTAGTGAATCCATCTGGACCTGGGCTTTTCTTGGATGGGAGATCATTTATTGCCGTTTCTATTTCTATACTGGATATGGGTCTGTTTAGGAGGTTTAAATCTTCATGGTTCAGTTTGGGGATATGAATTTTTTCTAGGAAATCGTCCATTTCTTCTAAGTTCTCGAATTTGTTGGCATAAAGGTTTGCAAAATAGTCCCTTATTATATTCTGGATTTCGGTAATTTCTGTGGTGATGTTACCTGTTTTATCTCTTATCTTGTTTATTTGAGCGTGCTGCCTTTGTTTTTTGGTCAGGTTTGCCAGGGGTCTGTCTATCTTGTTGATTTTTTCAAAGAACCAACTCTTTGTTTTGTTGATTTTTTCGATGGTTTTTTCGTCTTTAATTGATTTATTTCTGATTTGATTTTAATTATTTGCTTCCATCTATTGACTTGGGTTTTGGCTTGTTGTTCTCTCTCAAGTAAATTAAGGTGCTTCCTTAAATTATTGAGTTGCTGTTTCTCCAGTTTGTTGATGTATGCACTCAGAGATATAAATTTGCCTCTGAGTACTGCCTTTGCTGTGTCCCAAAGGAGCTGGTACTTTGTGTCCTCGACTTGGTTGAATTCCATAAACATTTGAATTTCCGTTTTAACTTCTTCAATGACCCTCTGATGGTTCAGCAGTGTGTTGTTTAGTCTCCCTGAATTGTAGTAATTTCTGTGGTGGCTGTTTGAGTTGAGCTCTAATTTTATTCCATTGTGGTCTGAGAGAATGCGGGGAATGGTTTTGATACTTCTGAATTTGTACAGACTTTCTTTGTGCCCTAAGATGTGATCTATTTTGGAGAATGTTCCATATGCTGCCGAAAAGAATGTGTATTCTGTCCTTGCTGGGTGGAATATTCTGTAGATGTCGATTAAGTCTAGTTGGTCTATGCAATTGTTTAGTTCTGCGGTTTCTTTGTTCAGTTTTTGGCGTGTTGATCTGTCCAGAGGTGATACTGGAGTGTTAAAGTCCCCAACTATCAATGTGTTTGGGTCTATGAGTGATTTTAGAGCAAGTAGTGTTTGTTTGATGAAGTTGGGTGCTCCTGCATTTGGTGTGTAGATATTTAGAATGGTTATTTCTTCCTGTAGGAGAGATCCTTTTACTAGTATGTAGTAACCTTCTTTGTCTCTTCTTACCTTTTTTAATTTGAAGTCAATTTTGTCTGATACTAGGATTGCAACTCCAGCCTGATTATGGGGGCTATTTGCTTGATAGATTTGTTTCCAGCCTTTCACTTTTAGAAGATGTTTACTTTTGCTGGATAGATGTGTCTCTTGGAGGCAGCAGAAAGATGGATCTTGATTTTTGATCCAACATATGAGCCTATGTCGTTTGATTGGAGAATTAAGTCCATTAATGTTGACAGTTAGGATTGAGAGATGATCGTTTGTTCCTTTCATTATCACTATCTTGTTTAAAGTGTGTCTTCCCATTTCTTGATCTGATGTTTACTAATTAGGGTTCATTTCTCTGTCTGTATTGGGATCTTGATTATTTTCCCTGTATAGTACATGTTTAAGGATTTTGTGTAAAGCTGGTTTGGTGGAGATATATTGTTTCAGTTTTTCCTTATTGTGGAAGACTTTTATTTGACCTTCGGCTATGAAGGAGAGTTTGGCTGGGTACAGAATTCTTGGTTGGTAGTTATTTTTATTTAGAGTTTGGTATACTTCATTCCATGCTCTCCTTGCTTTCATGGTCTCTGCTGAGAAGTCTGGGGTAATTCTGATTGCTTTTCCTTTATATGTGATTGTTTTCTTTACCCTAACAGCTTTGAGTATTTTTTCCTTGCACTCTGCTGAAGCTATTTTGATCACAATGTGTTGGTGGGATGTCCTATTCTGGTCTGGTCGATTTGGGGTTCTAAATGCTTCTTGTATCTGTATAGGCCTTTCCTTCTGGATATTTGGGAAGTTCTCAGCTAATATTCTGTTAAATAGCTTGCCTATCCCATTAATCTCTTTCTCTAAGTTTTCCTCAATACCTATTATCCTTAAATTGGGCTTCCTGATTGTGTCTTGAATCTCCTGTAGCGATCTGTTTTGTTGATTGGACTGGATTTGTATTGATTTTTGATCTTTCTCCATAGAATCTAAGGAATCTTCAGCTCCTGAAATTCGATCCTCTGCTTCAGTTAGTCGGGACTGTAGGCTAGTTACTTGATTTCGAATCTCTTTTGCTTCTGACTGGTCTTTCCTGATAATTTCCATGTCATTTCTTAGGTCTTGTATGGACTTCTTTACTTCATTAACTTCATTACTTTGGTTTTGAGAGTTGTCTCTCAAATCTTTAAGCTGGTTAGCTATCTTTTCATTTGACTCTTGGAGTTCATTTATCTTTCTATTTGTGGATGCCATGAAATTCTCCATTAATTTTTGCTTTGCCTCCTCATGCTCTAGAATAATTGACTGAAGAGATTTGAACTTTTCATTTATCATGTTTATCAGTAGACTTTGTAGAGCATTTTGAGGATTCTCTTCTCTGTCTTTGATTGACTGCTCTGCTTCCTGCTTGTTTTGAGTGGGAGATAAGACTTCATTGTTTACCATCTTTCTTGTGTTTCTTCTGCCCATTTGAATTGGCGATGCCAGTCTACCAGCACCTGTGAGCACCATTTAAGACCCAACACAGCCCTTACTAAGCACTGTTGTGTAAATCTTACAAGTTCACAATTATTTACAGATACCCTGTATACCTGTCTATAAAATTAGATTTGGTGTTCCTAAAGAATACAATCTCAATATAACAACTGATCCTGGGCCCTGTATTCAGTAGTTACTTATTTACTGTTACAACCCTATACGCAATTCTTGTTTTTATATTAAGATCTTTTAGGACTGGCTTTCTCTCTGAACCCCTTTGATTCACTTGTATTAAGCTGGGATACCCTCTGTCCAATAACCAGGAGTCATTGGAGACTGGAGGTCCAGGCAGTAAATCAGGAGGGTAAGTTGGAGGTAGTAAAGAGAATAGAGTAAAATGTATTGTGGAGGGGAGGTGGTGATTTTGGTTTAGTTTCAATGACGTGGAAGTGTCGAGAAGAGTAGAATCAGTAGAGAGAATAAGGTTGCAATGATAGATAATGGAGAGTTAGCAGAAAAGAGTGGAGGTGTTCTTCATAGGAAAGTAAGTTTTAAAGAAAGAGAACGCAGAGAGAGAAATAAAGTAAAAGTAGTGGGGGACAGACGCACACAACAGAGAAAAATTATTTAAAAAAGATAAAATAAACAGGAAAAAAATTAAAAAATATCACCAAATGAACAATCCAAACAAACAGAAAAGAAAAAAAAAACTTGATAAAACAAACTGGTAAAAATAGAAAACATGGGGAAAAAAAAGATGACATTTCTGAATTGAAATTAAGAAATATTGAAAAGATTAAGGAAAAAAAATGGAGTCTTCCTTGTTTGGGTGGTCTTTCCCCAGTCTCTAGTTTCCTTTTGATGGTCTGCAGTCTATATTCCTGATTTTCTGGGTTTGGCAGAATTCAGCTTGCTCCTCTGTTCCCTGCAGGGCCGTGGCCTTTACAGCCTGCCTTTGAATAGGCTGTGAACTCAGCAGGGAGGGGCACCTCTGGCCTGTTTTACCCAGCTGAGAGGTGCTTGCCTGTGCAAGGCTTCTGCCTCCTGCACCAGGAGGCCTCTTTGCGGAAGTGGCTTTGGAAAGCAGCTCCTTTTCGGGCTGGGAATTGGGCTTCCTCTGTGACGGGACTGTTTAACTGTCTCAGGTTCCTCCGTCTGGTGTTTCCCTGCCGCTGGGAGCTGGTGGCTGTTTTCGCTTTAAATTTAGAAGTTCTGGCGGGCAGGGCGTGGCACCTCTGGCTAAGCCCAGACCCTGGGCACGCCTCCCGCCTGGGCAGGGGGCGTTCTCCTGGGCGGAGTCGGCTCTCGCTGATTGGTCCCTCTTGCCCTTTTCAAAGATGGCTAATTTGACCTCGCTTTTCCCAGGCCCGCTTTAGTTTCAATCTGGTCTGACCCTATGCCAGTGGCAAAGATGGCTCTTTGCTCTGGCAGTGGGGGCAGGGCTGCCTTGCCAGAGTTGCTCTGTGGGCGCGAGTGAGAATATCTTTCGTGGGTACTCACGCTTTCTCTGCAATTTCAGGTCATCCATGTTCAGCCGCCGCCTGGTCTCCGCTTACCTCCGTGGAGTGCGGGGTGCTGTGATAGGCACTGTGCAGGTGCCGCCGACACTGGCGTGGCGGTGGGACACCGCCCAGAGCTCGAATCTGTGTTTGCAAACGTGTTAAGTCGATTTTTCCTTCCTGGCCAGAATCCCCGTACTGTTACAACTTAGGCTGGTTGTATTTCTAGTGGTAAAAGTTTCTATGGGGTGAGAAATCTGCGGTGCTGGAGGGAGCTGAGCTATTGCACTGCGGGTGCTCTGCTGTCTTGGACTTTCCTTTCTATAGGAACTCAAGCATGTCCATCAGTGAAGGGTGGGACTTCCCTTCCCGTAGGATGTCAGGCATGCCCATCACCTGGGGGTGGGACTTGACTTCCTATAGGATCACAGGCCTGCCCACAACTTGGGAGCCAGATTTGCCTTCCTTTTCCAATTCAGAAATTCTAAGCAGCTGTGGGTGGGAATTCCCTTCATCTAGAAACTCAGGCACGCTCATTGCCTTGGGGCAGGATTTCCTGCCCTCCAAGGACTCAGCCCTGCACATCACCTGGGGCGGGACTTACTTCTAGGAATTTATGCATGTCCATCACCTGGGGGTGGGACTTCCCTTGCTCTGGGAACTCAGAAAGACCCACCCCAGGGGACAGGACTTTACTACACCTATCATGAAGACAAGATGGCGCCAGTCAGACCCAGTATCCTCATTTCACAAATATCCCTATGTTGATATTTCTTTGCCTCGTGTGTCTGGAATATTCCATGGAAGACACATGTCATTGTGCACACGAATCATTTTATTTAATAATGGATGTAGATGGGCCCAGGACAGAGATTGCAGCAGGGTTGGGGAATGACAAAGAGCCAGGGTGCTCAGGTCAATGGGAAATCAGGAAATCACAATCTCAGGGGGGAGGCAATTTCCTTTTCATGTTGATTCTTTTTGCTGTAGGATGAGCAGGTGGGGGTGAACTCCTCAGGTCCTTCACATCTGGGTGGAGTTAGAAATGAGCACATGAGGAAGCTGACAGGGAGGGTGGGGGTGCCCAATAGGGATGGGGGACCCAGCATCTGGCTCGAAACCTCTCCACTTGGACACCGACAGCCATCGAGTCACCCGAGACAGATCAGTCCCTGGATATTACGTCTATGCATGTATTAACCATGAAATTACTTGTGCAGAAGTCTATAAGAGACAAGGGAAAAGCTAACTGAGTCTCAGCCACATGTACCACTACAGGACCCATGAGAGACTTGGAATGGGGAGCTCCTAAGGCCCTGGGTTCCATAATGTGAGAGCTCTGCCTCCCAGAGCAACCTTACCATTGCCAGTGAAGCGCATGGGTTCTGCCATGATTCCCTTCTGCTGCAGAACCTTCTGGAAGTTCTCCATGTCTGCCTCACTCAGCGTGGCCCCTCGGCCTAGGAATCCAGGCGAAGCCAGGGGAATGGACGTCCGTTAGACTCCATTGAATTTCACTTCATGCCACCGGGAACCTCCCGGGTGGGTGGGCGGGAGGGAGATGTAACCTACCCAGTGCCAGGACAGCATAGGTGTTGTGGCTGGAGCTTCGGTAGTGGTAGCCCAGGAGCAGTATGCTGTCGCCCACGTCAACAATTTGTAGAATGTTCTCTGGAGGAATTGAGGAGGGACGAAGCCCCTGCCACCATTTGCAGGGAAGATAAGGAAATCTTCCATGGGATTCCCAAATACCTAACCCCAGGGCCGGGCCCTTGGCCTGTAGGTCACTGAATCTGTCAGTCAACTGCCAGAGCTTCCTGTGCCCTCCCTCCCTCCACCTGACCTATGAGGGTCCTCATACCTTTGAGATTCCTGAGGGAATAGATGGCCTGGGGCCACACGGGGGGATTCACCCGTGGTCTGGTAGAGGCCCTCGTGTTGCTTTTCCAGCACCTTGTAACGTTGGTTACAGTACTCCATGTACCTGGCCGAGGAGAGAGCGCAGGGAGCCGATGGTGGTCATCTTGGCCTATGGCCCTCTGTGCTGCCTGTGTCCTAAACTATCAAGGTAGCGGTTGGGGGGTGATTAATGGGCACCATCTTGTCATCATGTTGGAAAATCCGGGAAAAGAAATTCACTTCTCAACCTCACTTCATGGGGTCAGACACACCTGACTTCCCAGACAAAGTTAAGTCCCTCCCCCAGGTGATGGATGTGCCTGAGATCCTACAAGAATTGAAGTCCTGCCCCCAGGTGATGGATGTGCCTGAGATCCTACAAGAATGGAAGTCCCGCCCCCAGGTGATGGATGTGCCTCAGGTCCTAGAAGAAGGGAAATCCCACCACTAGGTGATGGACGTGCCTGAGATCCTACAGGAATGGAAGTCACGCCCACATATGATGGGTGAACGTCAGTTACAACAAGAAGAGTATTCCCACCCCAGGTGATGGGCGTGCCTCAGACCCTACAGGAAAGGAAGTCCTGTGCCCAGGTATTGAGCTTCCTGAATCCCTATGGGGAGGAAGTCCCGCCCCTAGCCAATGCAATGCGAGGCTCAGGCCACCAGTGAGCAATGGAGGCCTCTGTCCCTTTCCACCTGGGCACCGCACGCCATTACCTGAACTGGAAGCACAGCGATATGGCATTGCAGTTGAGGTTGAAACAACGAAAGTAGGGCGAGTAGAACCTCAGGTGCTCGTTGTCACTGAGCACCTCCAGGTCGTTGCTGGCGGTGAAGACGTGGTACCAGCGGCCGAGGGTCTGCGGGGGACACACGGGGAATGGGGGACACAGGGAATGGACATGGATGGGTGGGGAAGATGGTGCCCGGCACCTCACCTGCCTCCCCCTCAAGGTGCGCTCAATAGGGCTGCATCCCCTTGTTCCCTAAGGAAACTTCCATGATCCTAAGTCTAACAGCCTGTGGGATGGCAAGACACATTCGGACCTGGAAGGAAAGTTCTGGAAACATGCAGAAAATCAGAGAAAGGAAACCCCAGGAGTATGGAGATGACGGCAATGGAGACCCCCGTGGGAATCCTGCAAATCCTCTATCCTCAACAGAATGGCCACCCCCCCAGAAATTCTCCATCTTCAATTCACTAGGGACCCACACGGAGTCCCATCCACCCTGGTACCTTCCTGGGGTCCACCGTGGCAGATGAGGCCCAGCCTGCCCAGCTGAGCACAAGCACCAGGCCCAGAGCGAGAACCTGCATTAGTCTCATGGCTTCTCTTTCCCCAGGAAGGTGAAGGCTGTGATGGCGTCCCCAAGTTTTATCTCCCAAGCTGTGGGCAGGACCTGGCAGGGAAGGAGTCATGGCGGGCTGGCCAAGAGGAAGTTGGGCCTGCTGACATTGATGTGTGTATATCCTGTCATATCACAGGGGCAATGAAGCATGATTTCCAGTTCATTGGTCGCATCCGCCATCCGGTTCCAGGAATCCGATTTTACGGTGGATGCACTGGGCATAGATTCCGAGGCAGGGTGATGTGTGAGGTTGGGAGTTCAATTTTCACCGTGATAGATTGATTGATGGGTGGTTGGATAGACAAATTGATGTATAGAGAGATAGAGGGATAGATGGATAAGTAGACACACAGACACCCAGATAGAGAGATGGAGAGACGGACGGATGGAGGTCAGAAGGACGGATGGAGAGGCGGGTGCTTGGGTGGATGGATGGATAGATGGGATGTTGAATGGATGGGCCCATGCATTGGGTGGATGGATAGATAAATGGACAGATAGATAGATAGATAGATAGATAGATAGATAGATAGATAGATAGAGACACAAACAGAACAACAGATGGGGAGACAGGCTGGTGGACGAATGGGTGGATGGGTGGATGGATGGGTGCATAGTTAGATGGATAGTTTAGATTGTTGAAACAATGGACTGATGGGCCAATGGAAAGGAGGATGGGTGTATGGGTGGGTGAATGGAAGGGTTGGTGGGTAAGTTGATGGGTGGGTGGATGTATGGTTGGATGGATGGGTGGGTGGATGATTGGATAGGCGGATGGATGGGTTAATGGCTGGGTGGACGAGTTGGTGGATGGCTGGGTGGATGGATGGATGGATAGCTGTGTGGGTGGGTGATTGGTGGATTAATTGGTGGGTGGTTGGGTGGGTGGGGGGATGGATGGATGGGTGGGTGGATGTATGGATGGAAGGATAGGCGGGTGGGTGGATGATTGGATGGGTGGGTTTGTGAATGGGTGGATGGTTGGAATGATGGATGGGTGGAGGGGTGGATGGGTGGGTAGATAAATAGATGATAGGTAGGTAGATAGATATTGATATATATATACATATCCATTGCTATAACATAAAGCAGGAGAACATACTGGAATGCAAGCCACCTCTAAACACCCCCAGGAAGTGACCGTCATGATTTTCCATCACTGCACTGCACAACCCGGCTATGCATCAAGATTCTCTCCCCGACCGACCCACAATTAAGGGGATTTTTTTGAAAAAGTCAATGCCACGACTGAAGGAAATGAATGAGTGAATTCTCCAAGCAGAACTACGGAGGCTCTGGGCCTGTCACTTCAGCTGGAAAAACTGGAAGGTCTTGCTGCTGTGCCCTTTATGCTTTGTTACCCAACCGAGTGGAAAAATAAATAAAGTGAAATCTATCCAGTGGAATAAGGAAATAAAATCATAAGTAGAACTGGGCGCTGAGCACCTCACCCGGCCTGGATTCCTGTCGTCCCCTGGATTCTGACGCCATCGGCCTTTGGCCAGGCCTTGCCAATCAGGAAAAGGGTGTTGGGTGCAGGGGCTGAGGAAGGGGGTTCTCCTCCTCCTCCTCCTCCTCCTCCTCCTCTTCCTCCTCCTCCTCCTCCTCCTCCTCTTCTTCCGCCTCCTTCTCCTGTCTGTGGCCACCAGAACGAATTACTACCTGCAAGTCAGGCTTGAGGTGAGTTTCACCCCACTGAGTGCCTGGGGTTCACCCCCATCCTGTGGGGGTACCCGGTGGGAAGGCGGGCTTGAGGGCTGAGTCTATGTGAATGGGTGGTTGAATATCTGAGGGAATGAGAGGGAAAGTAAGGAAGTAAGGGAGGGAGGGAGGGAGGGAGGGAGGGAGGGAGGAAAGGAAGGAAGGAATGAGGGAAGGAATGAAGAAAGTAAGGAGGGATGGAAGCAAGAAGGGAAGGAGGGAAGAAAGGAGGGTGGGAGGGAAGAATGGAAGGAGGGAGCGAAGGAAGGATGGACAGAAGGAAGAAGGGAAAGAAGGGAAGGATGCAATAAAGGAAAGAGGGAATATAGGCGTGAGGGAAGAAAGGAAAGAAGAAGAGAAGGAAGCAAAGGAGGGAAGGAAAGAAGGAAGGAAGGAATGAGAAAAGGAAAGAAGCAGGGAAGAAAGTAAGGAGGAAAGTAAAGAGGGAGGGAATGAAGGAAAGAAGAAAGGAATGAAGGAAGGAAGGAGGAAAGGAAGGAAGGAAGGTAGGTGGAGCGAAGGAAGGAAAGAAAAGAAGGAAGCTAAAGAGGGAAGAAAGTAGGAACGAAAGAAGGATGTATGGAAGGGAGGAAAGAAGGAGTGAGGGAATGAGGGAAGTAGGAAGGAAGGAGGGAGATATGGAATGAGTGAATGAATTAAGGAAGCAAGGTGGGAAGTAAGGAGGGAAAGAAGGAAAGAGGGAGGGAAAGGAGGAGGGAAGGGGGAAGAAATGAGGGAATGGATAAGGAAGGAAGGAGGGAAGGAAGGAAGGAGGGAAGGACTGAGGGAAGGAAGGATTGAAGGGCGAGGAGCTCGGGCGCCATGTTGGCTGTGTCGTCAGCGTTGAACGCCCCACGGAGGGCAACGCAGGCCTTTTCGGACCCCACTGAGGAGACACATGCCCTGCGTACCCCAGTGAGGTCATTGCAGGTCTTGTGTTTTTCACTGAGGCGAACTATTGTCGTATTGCACACCCCGTCGAGGCCACAACAGTCCTTGCACACAGTGAATACTCCCGTGAGAGCAATACAGATGTTTGCACACCCCACTAAGGACAATAGAGCCTTTGTGTGCCCCACTGACACCACTTCAGGCCTTGCACACTTCACGGAAATGGATATGCGACTTGCATAGTCCACCGAGCACAAATGGATTTCCCAGATTGGGTTAGGAGGGAAGGAAGGAAGAGAAGGAAGGAGGGAAGGAAAGAAGGTTGGAAGTTAAAAGTGAGGGAAAGAGGGAGGCAACAAGGAATGAATGTAAGTAAGGAGGGAAGAAGGTAAGGAAGGAGGGAAGAAGGAAGGAGGGAGTGATGAAAGGGAGGAAGGAAGGAAGGAGCAAAGGAAGGAAGAAGGAAGGAAGGAGGGAAGGAAGGAGGCAAGGAAGAGGAAAGGAAGAAGGGAAGGAAGGAAGTTAGGAGGGAAAGAGTTAAGGAAGTAGGTGTGGACGGAGGGAAGGAGTGAAGTGGGAAATGGGGGAAGGAAACAGTGCACTTGAGTTCTAGGCCTGGCTTCGTGTCCTCAGGGCATAGAGGACTCAAACCCGCAGCTCCAGGCGTCCAGGGACCCGGCCTCATGGTAGAGAATGGAAACCCATGGACCTTCGTGCACATCATCAAATTCGCTCAGGAGTTCGAATCCCTAAACCACACTTTTTACACCAAAGTCACCTGGGTAGGCGAACACGTCTCCCACCCATCACCCCAGCTGTACCCAATGCTGACGTGGAGAGAGAGAGAGGGAGAGAGAGAGAGAGAGGTGGAAGCATGAGAAAAAGATGGCCCACGGATACCAATAGTGTCCTTGCGTTCTCCCCCGAGGTCAGTGCAGGCCTTTGCACACCCTACGGAGAACTATCCAGGCCTTACACACAACAGCGAGCCCAACGTAGGCCATAAACACTCCAATGACAGAAACACACACCTTTGCACACCCCACTGAGGCCAACGGAGACCTTGTGAGCCCCACTGGATCAGATCAGGCATTTGCACACCCTACTGAGGTCAAAGACGTCCTTGCACACACCCTTCCAGGGCAAGTGAATGCCTTGCACAATCCACCAATGCTAATATAGGCATTGTACACCACACTGAATCTGACACAGGCCTTGCATTCTCCAGTGAGGCCAAAAGAAATCCCTTTGCACACCCCACCGAGGCCAGTACAGGTATTGCACTCCCCACTGCATGCAATACAGGCCATTGCATGCCCTACTGAGGCCAACATAGGAATTTGCACACCATCCAGGACTTGCGAGACCCACTGAGGCCATTTTGGTGGTTACATGCTCCACTGACACCCAATAGAGGCTTTACACACTCCACTGAGGGAAACCCAAGACTTTGCACACCCTACTGAGAGCAGTCAGGTCCTTGTATATTCCACCAGAAAAACCATAGGTGTTATCTGCTCCCCCGAGGGCAACACAGTCAGTTGCACACCTCGCTGAGGCCGATGTGGTCCCTGACGGTCCCTACGTGGCCAGTACAGGCCTTAAATTCTCCCGTGAGAGCAAGACAAACATTTGCCCACCCCACTGAGGACAATAGAGCCTTTGCACGCCCCACTGACACCGTTTCAGGCCTTACATACTCCACTTAAATGGATATGCGACTTGCATAGCCCACCAAGCACAAACACACGCCTTTTGCACACCTCACTGATGTCAACCACTGGCTTTTTCCATCCCCTTCTTCCCCAAGGCCAAACACATTCCTTGTGCACACAGCACTGAGGGCAATATGGGGATTGTGCTCTCCCCTGAGGGCAATAGAGACCTTTCCAAACTCACAATTAGGCCAGTTCAGGACTTTCACGCCCCATTGAGACCAATAAATACCTTGCATAGTCCACTGATGCACAGTGTGGTCCTTTGCACACCCCACTGAGGTCTCATGCAGACATTGTCAGGCTCCTCTGAGGCCTGTAGCGACCTTGCGGTCCCCACTGACTCCAGCATAGGTGTTTCCACAGCCCACCGAGTCCAATACAGGACAGTGAGGGTGATCCAGGGCTTGGACAACCCCACTGAGGGCAATAAAAGCATTCGTGCACCCCACTGAGGCTGCTAAAACCTTATGGGTCCTGCTGAGACTAATACTGGCCTTTAATTCTGCAGTGAGGTCAATGCTGACAGTACAAACTCCAGCAATGGCAACACAAGTCTTTGCACACCCCACTTAGAGCAGTGTGGTCCATGCATGATCCACGGGGGATAAGCACAGGCCTTTGCACACCCCACAGAGACCAATAAGAGACTTGTATTCTCCACTGAAACCCAAAAGAATCCTTTTGCACCCCCACTGTGTCCAATGCAGGTCTCTACACATCACCTGAGAGCAGGACTTCCCTTCCTCTAGGAATTCAGGCAAACCCATCACCTGTGTTTCAGAGGCAAAACCCCATGGGTGGAGACACAGGAGACGGTGAGGCAGACGAAGTCAGTTGTTTTATATAAAAAAAGATATAAATACATGTTTTTATTATCATATATTTATAGGATATATATCCACTAATTTACTTATATTTACATAATGAATAACACATGTATATGATATATGCATAGTATGCATTTAAATAATCTATATTTATGTACTACATATTCATCCACTGGCTATATATGTTACAGATTCATCCTGGATGCATCCTGAAAAAATGAATTTTCCAGATTATGTTGGGAGGGAGGGAAGGAAGGAAGAAAGGAAGGAAGGAAGGAAGGAAAGAAGGAAGGAAGGAAGAAGGGAGGGAAAGATGGAAGGGAAGGAAGAAAAGGGAAAAGATGGAACTAAGGAGAGAAGGAAGGACTGAGGGAGGGAGGGAAGGAAGGAGGAAAGGACAGAGGGAGAGAGGAAAGGAAGAGAAGGGAGATTGAGGGAGGAAGGAAGGAAGGAAGGAAGAATGGAAGGAAGGAAAGAAGGAAGGAAGGAGGGAGAGAGGGAGGGAAGGAAGGAGGAAAGGAAAGAAGGAAAGAGAAAAAAATGAAGGAAGGAAGGTGGGAGGGAGGGAAGGAAGAGAAGGAGGGTAGGAAGGAGAGAAGATAGGAGGGAAGGAAAGAATGAGGGAATGAAGGAAGGAGGAAGGAAAGAAAGGAGGGAGGGAGGGAAGAAAGGCACATATGTGCTGCATCTTATCCAATCAGCGCTTCGAATCTCTAAGTGGCCCAGGTAGGCAGACATGTCTCCAACGCGACACTTCAGCTACACCCAATGCTGACTTGGAGAGAGAGAGACAGAGACAGAGACAGACAGACAGAGACAGAGAGAGACAGAGAGAGACGTAAGCCTGAGGAATAAGATGGGACCCTGGCCTTGCACACCACACTGGGGTCAATGCAGGCCTTGTGCACTCCACTGAGGCCAATACAGTCCTTCTGCACACCCCACGGAGGCCTAACATATCTCGTGGAGGCGTGACTTCCGGTCTGTAGTTATTCAGGCATATCCATCACCGGGGGGCAGGACTTCCCTTCTTCTAGGAACTCAGGCACGTCCTTCACGGTTGGGTTGGGGGGATTTACTTTCCTATAGGGACTCAGGCATGCCCATCACCTGGGGGCGGGACTTACTACCAGTAATTTAGGCCTGTCCATCATCTGGGCATAGGACTTCCTGCCTCTAGTTTCTCAGGTACACCCAAGAATTGGAGGCGGGACTTCCCTTCCTCTAGGAACTCAGGCATGCCCATAGCCTGGGGGCGGGACTTCCCTTCCTCTAGGAAATCAGGGCTGCCCATAACTTAGAGGAGGGACTTTCTTTCTACCAATTCAGGGAGACCCAACACCTGGGGGTGGGATTTCCCTTCTTCTAGGAATCCAGGCATGCCCATCACGTGAGGGCAGGACTTTACTTCATCTATCATGAATACAAGATGGCGCCAGTTAGACCCGGTATCCAAATTTCACAAATATCCCGATGTTGATATTTCTCTGTCTCGTGTGTCTGGAATATTCTGTGGAAGACGCATGTCACTGTGCACATGAATCATTTTATTTCATCATTGGTGTAAATGGGCCCAGGACAGAGAGTGCAGCAGGGTTGGGGAGAGAGAAAGAGCCAGGGTCAATGGGAAATCAGGAAATAACAATCTCAGGGGGGAGACAATTCCTTTTCCATGTTGATTCTTTTTTCTGTAGGATGTGCAGGGGGTGGAACTCCTCGGGTCTTTTTCTCTTGGATGGAGTTAGAAAAAAGCACGTGAGGGATCCCTGGGGGTGGGGCGCCCAATGGAGATGGGCTACTAAGCGTATTGGGTGACTTTCTTGAACACTTGATTGCTGTGACTTTGTGGGTTTTTGCCTTTATAAGCTCTGTGAAATCTCAGCTCGGGGCTTCCTCCTAACCTCCGCTGCGTCGGAGTGTAGAACGAGGCCTGAGCTGCAGCTTGCCTGAATAAAGCTTTGCTTTTGCATTTCGGAATCTCTGGCTCCCAGTGGTCGTCTTGTTGGTCTTCTTGTGACTTGGGCATAACATCCAGCAAATGAAAGAGGCATTTGCACACCACACTGAAGCCAATACAGATGATAAAGGTGTCACTGAGGACAATACAGGCCTTGCACACTCCAGAAAGCAGTACAAGGCAGTGTGCAATGAACTGAGTCCACTAAAGGTCTTGCATAGCCCACTGACACCAAATGCAATCCTTTTGCACACCATACTGAGGTCAAGATTGGGCCTTGCATGAACCCCTGTAATAACGCTAGCGGCCTTGCACACTCCACTGATTCCAATATAGGCCTTTGCACACCTCAATAAGTCCAATAAGAGACTTGTATGCTCCACTGAAGCCCAAAGCGATCCTTTCCCACACCCCACAGTGACGGATGCAGACCTCTGCCAACCACCATTGGGTGAGATTGCCCTTCCTCTAAAGTAGTCAGGCACGCCTATCTCCTGGGGGCGGGACTTCCCTTCCTCTAGGAACTCAGGCATGTTCATTACTTCGGGACAGAACTTCCCTTCCTCAAGGAACTAAGACACACCCATCACCTATGGGCGGTACTTCCCTTCTACTAGAAGCTCGGCCATGCCCATCACTTCGGGGTGGAACTTCCCTTCCTTTTCCAATTCAGGAATTTTCATCGGCTGGGCATGGGACTTCCCTTTCTCTGAAAACTCAAGCATGCCCATTGCCTTGGGGAGAAACTTTTTGTCTTCCAGGGCCACAAGCCTGCCGATCACCAAGGGGCAGAACTTGCTTCTAGAAATTTAGGTATGACCATCACCTGGGGGTGGGACTTCCCTTGCTCTGGGAACTCAGACAGACCCATCTCATGGAGGCGAGACTTTACCTATCATGAAGACAAGATGGCGCCAGTTAGACCTGGTATCCAAATTTCACAAATATCCCCATGTTGATATTTCTCCGCCTCCTGTGTCTGGAATATTCTATGGAAGACCCTTGTCATTGTGCACATGAATCATTTTATTTCATCATTGGTGTAAATTGGCCGAGGACACAGATTGTATTAGAGTTGGGGAGAGAGGAAGAGCTGGGGTGCCCAGGTCAATGGGAAATCAAGAAATCACAATCTCAGGGGGCAGACAATTTCCTTTCCATGTTGATTCTTTGAGGAGGTTGGGGTGAACTCCTCTGGTTCTTCACTCGTGGATGGAGTTAGAAATGAGCATGCGAGGAGCTTCCCGGATGGGGGGATGCCCAATGGGGATGAGGGACCCAGCATCCAGCTCGACTCCTCTCCACTCAGAAGCCGACAGCCATCGAGTCACCGGAGAGAGATCATTTGCTGGACATTGTCTGTATTTGTTCGTTAGCCATGTAATCATCTATGCAGATGGCTGTAAGAGAGAAGGGAAAGGGAAACTGAGGTAGGTTTACATGTGCACCATAGTCCAGGAGGATGCATGACAGACTTGAATGGACGTTTTCGCGTGGACCCGGGTTCCATCTTGTCCCAACTTTGCATCCCAGGGGCCAACTTACGATCGCCGGTGAAATGCACTGGCTCCCTCACGATTCCTTTTTCCTGAAGAACCTTCTGGAACTTCTCCATGTTGGCCTCACTGAGCATACGCTCTCGGCCTGCGGATCCAGCAGCACACAGGGGAATGGGAGCGCCTGTTACACTCCACCGAATGTTATGTTCTAGTCTTGTGCGCACAATGTCGTTTTCCATGAAGAAATCTCACCGACCTCCCTTACTTGGTCACCCAGCCATAGGCCAATGGGAATGGGAACCATAAGAACCATCCACAAAGTCCAACATTCCAGAACCTTCCCTCCCCTGTCCTCTAGCCTTATTTTATTATTATATGACGATGATGTTAAAGTTGTATGATTCATGGTCTGTTTCCCCCTTTTTCACGAGGCCCACTCTGCAGTTTCCTCCCAGGGTCAGCACCCACCGAGAGCCAGGACAGCGTAGTTCCCGTGCCCATAGCTAAAGTCAGTGTAGCCCAGGAGCAACATGGTGTCTGTCACATCAAGAACCTCCAGGATATTCTCCTCCAAGACTGGATCGGGGGGGGGGAGAGGAGAGGGGAGGATGGTGAGCGTGCTTCAAGGCCAGGGTTCTGATTATGAGGATGATGAAGATGGACCCTGTGCCCCCCCAACTCGTTGGTGCAGTAGCACGACCCTGTACTCACACAGGTTCTCATAAAAGCTGTCTGAGCGCTCGTACTGCGTCCTCGGTGTTCGCAGGCAATCCCCCCAGGAGCTTTCAGAGGCAAAGAGCAGAGAGAGGGGAGGAGGGAAGAGCAGGAAGAGGAAATGCGGGTGGGAACTATGCAAGGGGCACCATCTTATCATCATGTGGGAGGACGGTGACTTACAAGGGACAGAGGGAGGGAAAATACACCTCCACACACACAATTCAGGGTGATGAGCATGCCTGGGTTCCCCTAGGAAGGGAAGCCCGCCCCCAAGTGATGGGTAGGCCTGAATTCCTAGACGAAGGGAAATCATGCCCTCAGGTGATGGATGTTCCTGAGTTCCAAAGGAAGGGAAGTCCTGCTCCAAGGTGGTGGGCCTGCCACAGTCCCTACAAAAAGGGAAGTCCAGCCACCAAGTAATACGTATGCCTGACTTGCTAGGGCAAGGGAACTCCGGTCCCTAGCTGATGTGTATGCCTGATTTCCTAGAGAAAGGGAAGTCCTGTCCCCGGGTGATGGACATACCTAAATTCCTACAGGAAGGGAAGTCCTGTCCCCAGGGGATGTGTACTCTTGTCTTCCTAGGGGAAAAGAAGTCCCACCACCAAGTGATGTGTGTGTCTGAGTTCTAACAAGAGGGGAAGTCCCGCCCAGGTGGCACCATCTGAGCAGCAGGAGCTCGCTGAGGAATGGCGTTACCTGTAGCTGAACCAGAACATGAGGTACTGGCAGCGACCCATGCACGCAATCCAAGGATGGACGAATCGCATGAAGCCAAACCATTCCAGGATTTGCAGGTCATTGCTGGCCATGTAGATGGTGTACCACGCGCCAACCACCTGTGGGGCGAGGACAAAATACACACATGTTAGCACACCTGAACACACCAACTGTCCACCACACACCCCCACCCCCAGAACTCCAAGTCCCGTCCAGCGTGGTACCTTCTCAGTGTGTGAACCTGGGTAGGGCACTTTACTGGCCCCCACGGTGGCGGATAAGGCCCAGCCTGCCCAGCTGATCATGAGTACCAGACCAGTCCCAGCGTAAGAACCTGCATTCTCCCCATGGCTTCTCTTTCCCTGGGGAGGTGAAGTCTGCGATGGCGCCCCAAGTTTTATCTCCCAAGCTGTGGGCAGGGCCTTGCAGAGAAGGAGTCCTGGCAGGCTGGCCAAGAGGAAGCTGGGCCTGCTGGCATTGATGTGTGTATGTCCTGTCACATCACACATGCAATGAAGTGTGATTTCCAGTTCATTGATCGCATCTGCCATCCGGTTCCAGGAATCTGATTTTACGGTGGATGCACTGGGCATGGATTCCGGGGCCAGGTGATATGTGAGGATGGGAGTCCACTTTACAACCTGATGCATGGGTGGATGTGTAGGTGGGTGGATGGATAGACGGAGGAGTGGATGTGTGAATAGGTGCATGAATGGATGGTTCATTGGAAGGATATATGGATAAATGGATGGATTGGGTGATGGGTGGGTAGGAAGATGAATGGATGGGTGGATGGGTGGATGAATGGGTAGGTGGGTGGATGGATGGAGGGGTGGATGAATGGATGTTTGGGTGGGTGGATGGATGGGTGGATGGGAGGATGGATGGATGAAGGGATGGATAGATGGGTGGATTGGTGGATTAATTCAGGCCTTTCATGCACCTTTCTAAGGCCTGTAGCAGCCTTGAATGCTCAACTGAAACCAATACATGTATTGCACAACTCACTAATTCCAATACAGGCCTTGCATTCTCCACCGAACCCAAATACTGTCTTTTTGCTCACCCTGCCAAGGCCAATACAGGCTTTGACCGCCCTAATGAGGGCAAAACAGGCCTTTCCAAATCCCACTGAGGAAACACTTGCCTTGCATGCCCCACTGAGGAAATACAGGCTTGCACGCCACACTGAGGCTGACAGATGCCTTGCGGGACCCACAGGGGACAATGCAGGCATTGAATGCTACATTGAGGGCCGTATGGACTTACACACGCCAGTGAGGGCAATACAAACCTTTTCACTTCCTACTGAGAGCAATGCAGTCCTTCCATATTCGTCCAGAGAAAGCACAGGGGTTGAATGCCCCCCTGAGGGCAATACAGGCGATTGCACACCCTATTGAATCTGATTCGATACCTGAAGGTGCTAATGAGTCCAATACAGGCCCTAAATACTCCTGTGAGAGCAATATTGATATTTGCACACCCCACGGAGGCCAATGTAGCCTTTGCGTGACACAATGACACCGATTCAGGCCTTACACACTCCACTGAACTGGATATGCAACTTGCATAGACCACCGAGCACAAACACACACCCGTTGCACACCCCACTGATGCAAACACAGCCTTTGCCCATCCCCCTCTGAGGCCATAAGTAGCCTTGCACACTCCACTGACGCCAATGCAGGTCTTGCAAGCCACACTGACTTCAATGCAGGCCATGCATTCTCCACCAAGGTCAAACACACTCCTTGTGCATACCCCACTGAGGGCAATGCGGGGATTTCGCTCCCCACTGAGGGGAGAACATACATTTCCAAACCCTCACTGAGGCCAATGCAGGCCTTTGCACATCCCATCGAGAACAGCACATACCTTGCATAGATCACTGACGCTCAGCGTGGTCCTTGGCACACCCCACTGACGTCTCATGTGGACATTGTGACTCCCCTCTGAGTTGAGCCCAGTAGCAAACTTGCACTCCCCACTGATGCCAGCACAGGCCTTTGCACAGCCCACTGAGTCCAATAAAGTCCTTTGAGGGAAATCCAGGCCTTGTATAGCCCCACTCAGGGAAATCGAAGAGTTTGCACACCCCACTGAGCCGCTAAAGCCTTACAGGTCTTGCTGAGGACAATGCTGGCCTTGCATACTGCAGTAAAGTCAATGCAGACCTTACAAACTCTAGTCAGAGCAATACAAGTCTTTGAACACCCCACTGAGATCAATGAGTTCCTTGCATATTCTACCGAAAACAAACTTGGGACTTTGCATACCCCACTAAGGCCTATGAATGCCTTGGACACTCCACTGAAGCCAATGCAGGAAATTGTACACAGCAGTGTGGCTAATACAGTCATGGATGGCCCCACTGAGATGAATACAGGACTTGCACCCTCAGACAGCAATACAAGCTTTTGCACAACCAACTGAGGGCACTACAGGTCTTGCATAGCCCACTGAATCCAAATGCAGTCCCTTTGCATGCCCTACTGAGATCAAGGGCTGGCCTTACACCCACCCACCTAATAAGGGTAGCAGCCTTGCACACTCCACTGACACCAATACAGGCATTTGTATGCCTCACTGAGTCCAATCAGAACATTGTGTACTCCACTGAAGCCCAAAGCAATCCTTTTGCATACTCCACTCTGGCAGATGCAAGCCTCTGCTCATCACCAGGGGATGGGATTTCCCTTTCTCTAAGAACTCAGGCATGCCCATCACCTGGAGACGCGAGTTCCCTTTCTGTAGAAACTCAGGCATGCCCATCACCTGGAGGCGGGACCTCCCTTCTTCTAGGAATTCAGTCATGCCCATCACCTGCCTTCCTCTAGGAACCCAGGCACACCCATCACCTGTGTTTCAGAGAAGACATCCAGTGGGTGGAGACACATGAGAGGAGGGAGGAGGATGGTGAGGCAGACGAGGGTGAGTTGCATATAAAAATGCACATATAAATACACATTTTTATTATAATATATTCATAGGATATATTTACTAATTTACATATATTTTCATAATATATAAAACACGTACATTATATACATATAGGATACATGTGAATAATATATATTTATCTACTGTATATTCATCCACCAATTATATATGATACAGATAAATCCAGATGCATTGTATAAAAATAAAATTTCCAGATTGTGTTGAGAGGGAAGGATGGAGGGAGGCAAGGAGGGAGGGAGAAAAGGCTTGAAGGAAGGAAACAAGGAAGAAAGGAAGGCCGGGAAGGTATGGAAGGTAGGAGGGAGGAGGGAAAGTTGGAAGGAAGTAGAGAGCGAATGAAGGATGAAAACTGGAAAGCAAAAGAAGGAAGGAAGGTGGAAAGGAGGGAGGAAAAGGGCAAGGATGGGAAGAAGGAGGGAGGGAAGGAAGAAAGGAAGGAGGGAATGAGGAAAGGGGCAAGAATGGAAGGAAGGAGGGAGGGAAAGATGGAAGGAAAGGAGGAAGGAAGGAAGAAAGGACAGATGGGAGGAAAGGAAGGAATAGGGAAGGAAGGAAGAAGGAAAGGAGGAAAGGAAGGGAAGCACGGGCGAAACAAGGGCAGGAAGGAGGAAAGGGAGGAGGAAGGGAAGCTTGGAAGGAAGGAAGGAGGGAAGGAAAAAAGGAGTGAGGGACTGAGCGAAGGGAAAAGGGAAGCAAAGAAGGAAGGAGGGAAGAAGAAAAGAAAGGAAGGAAGGACGCACAGAAGGAGGAAGCGAGGGAGGTAGGGAGGGAGAGAGGGAGGCAAAGAAGGAAAAGAAGGAAAGAGGGGAAGGGGGAAGGGGGAAGGATGGAAGGAAGGAGGTAGGAAGGGTCGGAAGCAGGAAGGGAAGGCAGGGAAGGAGGGAGGGATTGAAAAAGGGAAGGAAGGTGAGAAAGGAAGGAAGGACTGAAGGAAGGAGGGAAGGGTGGAATGAAGGAAGGAGCGAAGGAGAGGAGCAGGGAGGGAAGGAAGGAAGGGAGTGATGGAGGAAAGGATAAAGGGAGGAATGAGGGAATAGAGAAGGAAGGAAGTAGGGAGCGAGGGTAGGAAGGAAGGAAAGAAGAAGCAGAGGAATTGGGAAAGATGGAGGGAGGGAAGAAAGGAGAAGAAGGAGGGAGGGAAGACAGGAGGGAAGGAAGGAAGAAGGGAATAAAAGGATGGAAGGAGAGAGGAAGGCAGGGACGGAGGGAGGGTAGGCAGCAAAAGTCGGTAGTAGGGAGGAGGAAGGGAAGGAGGGATGGATGGATGGAAGGAAGGAGTGAGTGAGGGAAGGAAGGAGAGAGAGAAGGAAGGGAAGGAAGGAGGGGAGGAAAAGTGAGGGAAGGAAAAATGGAGGGAAGAAAGGAAGGAGTAAGGGAGGGAGGAAAGGAGTGTGGGAGGAAAGGAAGGAGGAAATGAGAGAGAAAAAAGCAAGGAAAAGAAGGAAAGGAAGGAAGGAAGGAAGGAGGGAAGGAAGCAATGAGGGAGGGAGGGAGTGAGGGAGGGAGAGGAGCAGAGGAAGGAAGAAGGGAAGGAAGAAGGGAAGAGGGAAGGCAGGGAGGATGTAAGCAGGAAGGAAGGAAGGAGGAAGGGAGGGAGGGAAAGAGGAAAGAAAGAAGGATGGAAGTAAAAAGGGAAGGAAGGTGGGAAAATGGGGAGGAAAGAAGGAAGGTGGGAAGGAAGAAAGGAAGAAGGGATGGAGGTAGGGAAGGAAGAAAAGAAGGTTCAGAGGAAGAGGTAAAGAAAAAGGGAGAGAAGGAAGGAGAGGAATGAAGAAAGACAGCCGGGAAGGAAGGATGAAGGGAAGGATAGAAGGAGGGAAGACAGGAGGGAAGTAAGGAAAGATGAGGGACGGGAGGTGGGAAGAGAGGAGGGAAGGAAGGAAGGAAGTAGAAAGGAAGGGAAGAAGGTACACAAAGGAAGTAGGGAAGGAAGAAAGGAGGTAGGAAGAAGGAGTGGGGGGGGGAAGGAAGGACAGTGGGGAGGAATGATGGAGGGAAGGAAGGAAGGAGAAAGCAGGGAGGGAAGGAATGAGGAAAGACAGCAAGGAAGGAAGGAGTGAAGGAAGGAAGGAGGGAAGGAAGGAGGGACGGGGAAGGAAGGAAAGCACAAACTCGAGTTTTCGGCATGGCGTCTTATTCTCAGGGATTAGTGGACTCGAACCTGCGGCCCCTGACGTCCTGGGACCCAGGCCCCATGGTTGAGATCTGAAATATGTGGACTAATGGGTGCTTCATGTGATGCAATTAGGCGGTCGAATCCCCGAGTGGCCTAGGTAGGCAGACATTAATCCCACCCCTCATACCAGCTATGCTGAATGCTGACTTGGAGAGAGAGACAGACAGACAGAGAGGTGGAAGCCTGAGGAACAAGATGGGACCCTGGCCTTGCACACCACACTGTGGTCAATGCAGGCTTGTGCTCCACTGAGGCCAATACAGTCCTTCTGTACATCCCACGGAGGCCTAACCTATCTCGTGGAGGCGGGGCTTCTTGTCTGTAGTAATTCACCCATACCCATCACCAGGGGGCAGGACTGCCCTTCTTAAGGAACTCATGCATGTCCATCACGGTTGGGAGGGTGGGATTGACCTTGCTGTAGAGACTTAGGTCTGTCCATCACCTGGGGGTGGGACTTACTACTAGGAATTTAGGCATGTCCATCACCTGGGCATGGGACTTCCTGCCTCTAGTACCTCAGGTACGTTCAAAAATTGGGGGCGGGACCTCCCTTCCTGTAGAAACTCAGGCATGCCCATCACTTGCGGGTGGAACTTTTCTTCCTTTTCCAATTCAGGCATACTCATCAGCTGAGGACCTAACGTCCCTTTTTCTAGAAACTCAGGCACGCCCATCACCTGAGGGCAGGACGTCCCTTCCTCTATGAACGCAAGCATGTCCATCACCTGGAGGTGGGAATTCCTTTCCTCTAAGAATTCAGGCACAGTCATCATCTGGGGGTGGGACTTCCCTTCCTATAGGAACTCAGGAATCCCTATAACTTGGGGTCAGGACTTCCCTTCCTTTTCCATTCCAGGAATTCTCATCAGCTGAGGGCAGAACTTCCCTTTCTCTACAAACTCAGGCACATTCATCACCTGAGGGTGGGACTTCCTGTCCTCTAGGGACTCAGGCCTGCCCATCACCTGGGGTCATTTCTAAGAATTTAGGCATATTCATCACCTGGGTCCCACCTCCCTTGCTCTGGGAACTCAGACAGACCCATCCCCTGGGGACGGTACTTTACTACATCTAGCATGATGATAAGATGTTGCCAGTTACACCCTGTATGCAAATTACACAATATCCCTATGTTGATATTTCTCTGCGTTGTATGTGTGGAATATTCTGTGGAAGACGCATGTCATTGTGCATATGAATCATTTTATTTAATCATTGGTGTAAATAGGTCCAGGACATAGACTGCAGCAGGACTGGGGAGTGAGAAAGGGCCAGGGTGCCCAGGTCAACGAGAAATAAGAAAATACCAGTCTCAGGGGGGAGACAATTTCCTTTTCATGTTGATTCTTTTTCCTGTAGGATGAGCAAGTGGGGGTGAACTTCTTGGGTCTTTCAGTCCTGGGTGGAGTTAGAAATGATCACATGAGGGAGCCACAGGGCGGGTAGGATGCCCAATGGGGATGGGGGAACCAGCGTCAGGCTTGACCTCCTTCCACTCCGATGCCGAAAACCATCGAGTCACCCGAGACAGATCATTTCCTGGACATTGTATGTATTTATTCCTTACTCTTGTCACCATCTATGCAGACGTCTGTAGGAGTGAAAGGGAAAAGGAAACTGAGTCTGAGCCACATGTACCACTACAGGACCCATGAAAGACTAAGAATGGAAGCTCCCAGGGCCTATGGTTCCATAGTGTGCGAGGTTTGCATCCCAGGGGGACCTTACCATCGCCAGTGAAGCGCACGGGTTCCGCCATGATTCCCTTCTGCTTGAGAACCTTCTGGAACTTCTCCATGTCTGCCTCACTCAGCATGCGCTCTCGGCCTAAGAATCCAGAAGAAGACAGGGGAACAGACGCCAGTTAGACTCCATCGAATTGCAGTTGATCCAACCAGGAGCTTTTGGGGAGGGGGTGGGAGGGGGGGAACATTACCTACCCAGCGCCAGGATGGCATAGGGTTCGTTGCTCAAGATTCGGTATTCAGAACCCAGGAGCATCATGCTGTTGCCCACATAGAGAACTTCTAGAATGTTCTCTGGTGGAACTGAAGAGGAAGAGAGCCACCGCAACCATTTGCAGGGAAGATGGGGGAAGTTTCCGTGGCATTCCGGAATCCTTAGCTGCAGGGCCAGGCCCTTGGCCTATAGATCTCTGAACCTGTCAGTGAAGTGCCCGGGCCCTGGAGCTTCCTTTGCCCGCCCTCCGTCCAGCTGACCTATGCGGGTCCCAGTGCCTCTGAGGTTCCTGAGGGAATAGATGGCCCGGGGCCACACTGGGGGACTCACTCTCCGTCTGGTAGAGGCCCCCGCGTTGCTTTTCCATCGCCGTAGAAAGGCGGCGACAGCACCCCAGGTAGCTGATGGAGGAGAGAGCAAAGAGAGCCAATGGTGGTTAGCTCAGCCTGTGCCCCTGTGTCCAAAACTATGAGGGTGAGGGTTGGGGCGGGTTTATTGAGAGCCACCTTGTCATTGTGTTGTAAACTCCGGGAAAAGAAATTCACTTCCCACATCATTTCATGGTGACAGACATACCTGACTTCCCAAAGTTAAGTCCCGCCCCTAGGTGATGGACGTGCCTCAGATCCTAGAAGAAGGGAAGTCCCACCCCTAGGTGATGGACGTGCCTGAGATCATACTGGAATGGAACTCCCGCCCCCAGAGGATGGGCGTGCCTCAGTTCCTAGTGGAAGGGAAGTCCCACCAATAGGTGATAGACGTGCTTGAATCCCTATAAGAAGGAAGTTTTGCCCCCAGAGGATGGGCGAACATCAGTTCCTACAGGAAGAGAAGTCCCATTCACAGGTGATGGGTGGGCCTGAGATGCTACAGGAAGGGAAGTCCCACCCCCAGGTATTGGGCATGCATGAATCCCTACAGGCAGGAAGTCCCACACCCAGCCAATGCAATGCAAGGCCCAGGCCACCACTGAGCAATGGAGGCCTCCATCCCTTTCCCCCCTGGGAACCACATGCCATTACCTGTACTGGAACTCCAGCGATATGGCATTGCAATTGGGACCAGAACAATCAAAGGAGGGCGAGTAGAGCTGCAGGTAATCATCGTCCCTCAGGTCCTCCAGTTCGTTGCTGGCTGTGAAGATGTGGTACCAGAGGCCGGCAGTCTGCAAGGGGGAAAACGGGGAATGGGGGACACAGGGGATGGACACGGAAGGGTGAGGAAGATGGCGCTCTGCACCTCACCTGTCTCCCACCCAAGGTGTGCTCAACAGGACCGCATCCCCTTCTTCCCTAAGAGGATGGCTCTGATCCCAACTCTAAAGGCATTTTGGATGGCAGGATGCATTCGAATCAGTAAGTAAAGTTCTAGAAACTTGCAGAAAATCAGAGAAAGGAAACCGCAGAAGTGACGAGATGACAGCAATGGAGACCCAGGTGGGAATCATCCTTCAAATCCTCCATCCTCATCAGAATGGCCACCCACCCGGAAACGCTCCTTCTTCAATAGAGTGGAGACCCACCCAGAAATGCTCCTTCTTCAATGAAATGGTGACCCACCCGGAGTCCCTTCCACCCTGGTACCTTCATGGGCTCCACCGTGGCAGATGAAACCCAGCCTGCCCAGCTGAGCATGAGCACCAGGCCCAATCCAAGAAACTGCATTCTGCCCATGGCTTCTGTTTCCCTGGAGGTGGTGAAGGTCTTCGATGGAGTCATCAAGTTTTATCTCCCGGGATGTGGGCAGTACCTGGCACAGGACCTGGCATGGAAGGAGTCATGGCGGGCTGGCCAAGAGGAAGTTGGGCCTGTTGGCATTGAAGTGTGTATTTCCTGTCACATCACATACCTAATGAAGCGTGATTTCCAGTTCATTGATCACATCTACCATCCGGTTCCAGACATCTGATTGTATGGTGGATGCACTGGGAATTGACTCTGGGGCCAGGTGACATGTGAGGATGGGAATTCATCTTCCATCCTGATGAATGGGTGGATGGGAGGCTGGATGGGTGGGTGGTTGGATGGCTGGGAGGTTGGGTGGTTGGATGGGTGGGTGGGTGGATGGATGGGTGGGTGGGTGAATGGATGAGTGGGTCTATGGGTGGGTGAAAGGATGTGTGGGAGGATGGGTGTGTGGATGGGTGGGTGAATGGATGAGTGGGTGGATGGGTGGGTGGGTGTTTGGGTGGGAGGATGGGTGGGTGGATGGGTGGGTGGGTGAATGGATGAGTGGGTGGATAAGTGGATGGGTGGGTTGATGGGTGCATGGGTGGGTTTGTGGTTTGGTGGGTAGTTCGGTGTGGGTGAATGGGATGGGTGGATGGGTGGATCGGTGAGTGGGTGGATGTGATGAGTACATCAAGGATGGGTGGGTAGTGGGGTGGATGGGTGGGTCGGTGAATGGATGTGTGGGTGGATAAGTTTATGGGTGGGTTGATGGGTGGATGGGTGGGTTGGTGGGTGGATGGGTGGATGGGTGATTTGATGGATGGTTGTGTGGATGGATGAGTGGATTTACGGGATGTGTGGATGTGTGGATGGGTGGGTGGATTGATGAGTAGAAGAATGGATTGTTCAATGGAAGGATGGATTGATGGGTGGGTGGATGGATGGATGAATGGATGGGAGCATGGATTGTTGGATAGACAGATGGATGGTTGGATGGATGGATGGATGGGTGGGTGGATGGTTGGATAGCTAGGTAGGAAGGTAGTTAAGTAGGTAGCTAGGAAGATAGAAAGGAATGTAGGGAGGTAGGTGGGTTGAAGGGCATATGGTTGAGTGGGTGGATGGGGTAGCAGCTAGGAGGAGGGATAGATGTGAGGGTGGGTGGCTGGTTAGATGGTTGGAAGGGTGGATGGATGGGTGGATGGATGGAAGGATGGTTGGATGGTTCAATGGTTACATGCATGGATTTTTGGGTAGATGGATGGACAGATGGATGGACGGATTCGTGGATGCATGTGTGGTGGATGGGTGGAGGGATGGATGTTTGGATGGATCGGTAGTTGCAAGGATGGTTGGATAAGTAGGTGGGTGGATGGACGTACCTATGCATGTAAAGATGGATGGACCGGTGGATGGATAGATCAATAGCGGGATAGATTGATAGACAGAGAGATAGACAAAGAGACACAAAGAGATAGATGGAAAGATAGATAGAGAGATAGATGAATAGATAGATGGATAGATGGGTAGATGGATGCATGGATGAATAGTTTGAGGGACAGATGAATAGAGTGATCGATGGATAGATAGATAAACAGAGGGAGATACACAGACAGGATGATAGAAGTGAGGTCGAGTGGATGGTGGATAGAATGATGGATAGATAGATAGATGGATAGATAGTTAGATAAGTGGACTGATGGATATATGTGTAAAGGGTTGGATAGATTGATGGATAAAGACAGTGTTGTGTGTGGAAGGATGGACAGATTGAAGTGAAGATAAATATATGGATAGATGGATACATAGACACCCAGACACCCAGATAGAGAGACGAACAGATGGAGGACAGAAGGATGGACAGACATGGGTGCTTAGGCAGGTGGACGGATAGATGAGTTGGTGGATGGGTGGGTGGGTGGATTGTGGGTAAGTGGGTGGGCATATGGGAGGGTGGATGGATAGATAAATGGACAGATTGATGGATTGATAGAAAGATGGATAGACAGACAGATAGAGAGAGAGACAGACAGACCGACAAATGGAGAGACCGGCAGTTGGAAGAATGGGTGGGTGGGTGGATGTGTGGTTGGGTGGACAGGTGGGTGGGTTGATGGTTGTATAGATGGTTGAACGGGTGGGTGGGTGGATTGATGGAAATTTGGGTTGGTAGTTGTGTGGGTGGATGAGTGGATGGTTGCATGGCTGGGCGGGTAGATGGGTGGGTTGATGGATGAGTGGGTAGATGGATGGGTGGTTGGATGGATGTATGGTTGGATGGATAGTTGTTTGCGTGTTTGGGGGTGTGGGTGGTTGCATGAATGGCTGGATGGGTGGGCGTGTGCATGTGTGGTGGGTGGATGGATTGATATGTGGGTGGGTAGATGGGTCGGTGCCTGGGTGGCTCGATGGGTGGATGGGTGGTTGGGTGAATAGGTGGGTGGGTGGATGGGTGTGTAAGTGGGTTGATGGGAGGGTGGGTGGGTGGATAGTTAAATAGAGGATAGATGAGTAGATAAATATTGATATAGTTCCCCCTATTTTGAGATATTAAATCTATTGATATCCTATATCACAGCAGAACATACTAGAATGCAAGCCACCTCTAAACACTCCCAGGAATTTACCAACATAATTTTCCGTCACTACACTGCACAACTTAGCTACGCAACCACGCTATCTGCCTCACGCCCTACAAAAAAGGGGATTTTTTTGAGAAAAGTCAATGACATGATGCAGGGAAATGAAGATATAAATTCTCCAAGTTGAACTCCGGAGGCTCCCAGGCTGTCACTTCAGCTGGAAAACTGGAAGGCCTTGCTGCTGTGCCCTTTACGCTTCCTTACCCAATTAGGGAGCCATGTGGAAAAATGAATAAAATAAAGTATATCTAGTGGAATAAAGAAATAAAATTAATAAGTAGAACTGTCCCTGAGAACCTCACCCGGCCTGGATTCCCGTCGTCCTCCGGATTCCAATGCCATCGGCCTCTGGCCCTGCCTTGCCAACCAGGAAAAGGAAGGATTTCTTATTTTTTACGCTCCAATTATTTTCTGGGGAAGTCCCACGGGTTGTTGTTGTTGTTTTTTAATAAATGGTGTGGACGTGGCATTGGCCTGAGTGCACTCAGATCTGGTAGAGGAAAGCAGGAGCAGCAGCTGCAGAGGCGGGAAGTTGGGGTGCAGGGAATGAGGATGGAGGTTCTCCTCCTCTTCTTAATGCTGTGCGCAGCCACCTGTGCATATTACTACCTGCCAGTCATTTTTTAGGTGAGCTTCACCTCACTGAGTTTCCAGTGTTCTTCCATTCTGTGGGGGTGCCCAGCAGGGAGACAGGCTTGAGGGCTGAGTCTATGACAGAGTCATGGTGGGCTGGCCAAGAGGAAGTTACTCCTGCTGGCATTGATTTGTGTATGTCCTGTCACATAACACACGCAATGAATCATGGTTTCCAATTCATTGAGCACATCCGCCATCCGATTCCAGGAATCTGATTTTACAGTGGTTGCACTGGATTCTGGGGCCAGGTGTTGTGTGAGGTTGGGAGTACACTTTGCAACCTGATGGATGGGTGGATGGGTGGGTGGGAGGGTGGGTGGGTTCATGGGTGGAAGGGTGGAAGAGTGGATGGATTGATGAATGGATGGTTGGATGAATGGATGGATCATTGGAAGGATACATGGATGGGTGGGTAGGATGATGGATGGATTGTTGGATGGATGGGTGGATGAATGGATGGGTGTGTGGGATGTATGGGTGGGATGGCTGTGTTGATGGGTGGGTGGATGATGCATGGATGGTTGTATGCATGGATGGGTAGATTGGTGGGTAGGTGCATGGATAGGTGTGTGGGTGGACGGATGGATGGGTGGATGGATGGATATGTGGATGTGTGGATGTGTTGTTGGGTGGATCAATTGATGAATGGATGGGTGAATAGGTGGGTGGAGGGGTGGTTGGATGAATGGATGATTCATTGGATGGATGGATTGGTGGATAGATGCATATGTGGATGTGTGGATGTGTTGTTGGGTGGATCAATTGATGAATGGATGGGTGAATAGGTGAGTGGAGGGGTGGTTGGATGAATGGATGATTCATTGGATGGATGGATTGGTGGATAGATGCATTGATGTATGGTTAAGTGGATGAATGGATTTGAGGATGGGGGATGTGTGGATGGATGGATAAATACGTAGGAAGGTAAGTAAGTAGGTAGTTAGTCTGGTAGAAAGGAACGTTGGTAGATAGGTAGGGAGGTGGGTGGGCGGGTGCACACATAGCAGGATGGATGGAAGGAGTATGGATGGTAGGAGGAAGATGGAAGGGTGGGTGGATGGTTCAATGGGTGAATGGATGGATTGTTGGGTAGATGGATGGACAGATGAATGGATATATGGGTGGATGGATGGATTCATGGATGTATGGCTGGATGGATGGGTGGAAGAATGGATGTATGGGTGGATCAGTAGATGGAAGGATGATTGGATACGTGGGAGGGAAGATGGATGTATCTATGTATGAAAATATGCATGAATGAATGGGTGGAAGGATGGATAGATAGATAGATAGAGGGATAGATTGATAGACAGAGATATAGACATACAGACACAAACACAGATAGATAGATAGATAGATAGATAGATAGATAGATAGGTAGATAAATGGATAGATGGATAGATAAATAGATGGATAGCTAGGTGTATGGATGCATGGATGAATAGTTGGAGGGATAGACAAATAGAGTGTTCGATGGATAGTTGGCAAACTGAGGGAGATTGACAGACAGACAGATGGACAGACAGATGGATAGATAGATAGATGGGTATATAGATAAAATAGACGGATGGATGTATAGAGGGATGTACAGATTGATGGAGAGATAAAGACTGTGTTAAATGGTTAGTGAGACACAGAGATAAACAGACAGCTAGGTAGGAACACTAATAGGAGATTGATAGATGGATGAATGGGTGGATAGCTGCGTGGGTGGGTGGAAGGATGGACAGATTGATGTATAAAGAGATAGAGGGAGATATGGATACATAGACACAGAGACACCCAGAGAGAGACAGAGAGACGGACGGATGGAGGACGGAAGGACAGACAAGCATGTGCTTGGACAGATGGATCGATAGAAAGAAAGAAAGAAAGAAAGAAACAAAGAAAGAAAGAAAGGAGGACAGAGAGACAGACTAACAATGGAGAGACAGGCAGTTGGAAGTGTGGGTGTCGGGGTGGATGGCTGGGTGCATAATTGGATGGATAGATGGTTAAATTTTTGGAAAAATGGTCAGATGGCCCGATGGATAGATGGATATTTCAATGGGTGGGTGGATGGGTGGTTGGGTGGGTGGATGGATGGGTCATGGATGGATTGGGGGATGGATGGAGAGATGGATGGATGGGTGGGTGGATGGATGGTTGGATGGATAGATGTATGGATGTATGGATAAGTGGATGGATGGGTGGGTGGGTGGATTGGAGGTTGGATGGATGGGTGAGTGGTTGGATGAATGGGTGGATGGATGGATGGCTGGATGGTAGATGGTGGGTTGGTGGGTGGATGGATGGGTTGTTGGATGGCTTGATGGGTGGGTGGGTAGGTGGATGGATGGGTGGATGGGTCGATGGGTGCTTGGATGGATGTATGGGTGGATGGGACTTCGAAGGGAATAGTGGATTGGTGGATGGGCAGATGGACGGCTGTGTGGATGGAGGAATGGGTGCTTGGATGGGTTTCTGGGTGGGTGGGTGGATGGGTGGATGGGTCGATGGGTGGTTGGATGGATGGATGGTTGGTTGGATGGTTTGGTGGATGAATAGATGCATAGATAAATAGACAATAGGTAGATAGATAGATATTGATGTATTTCCATATATTCTGAGATATATTTGTATCCATTGCTGTCACATAACTGAGAAGCTTCTGTAATGTAAGCCACCTCTAAACAACCCCAGGAAGTGAAAATCATGATTTTCCATCACTACACTGAACAACCTGGCTACAGAACGAAGTTCTCTGCCCTCTAGACCCACAAAAACGGGTTTTTTAAGAGAAAAATCAATGCCATATCATAGGGAAATGAAGGAGTGAATTCTCCAAGCTGAGGCCCTGGAGGCTCCTGGCCTGTTACTTCAGCTGGAAAATTTTGGAAGGCCTTGTTGCTCTGCTCCTCACACTTCGTTACCTGATTGGGCAACCAAGTAAAAAAATTAATTAAATGAAATATATCCAGTGGAATTAGGAAATAAAAATAATAAATTGAACTGGACGCTGAGCACCTCACCCGGCCTGGATTCTGGTTGTCCTCCGGATTCCGACACCATCTGCCTCTGGCCCAGCCTCGCCAACCAGGAAAAGGAACTTGGGGTGCAGGGGCTGAGGATGGTGGTTTTCCTCCTCCTCCTTCTCCTGTGCATGGCCACCAGCGTGGATTACTACCTGCCGGTCATGTATAAGGTGAGCTTCACCCCACTGAGTTCTCACAGTTCCCTTGTTCTGTGGGGGTGCCTGTCGGGTATGTGGGCTTGAGGGGTGAGTCTATGTGAATATCTGACGGAATGAGAGGGGAAGGAAGCTAGGAAGAAAGGAAGAAAGGAAGGAAGGGAGGGAGGGAGGAAGGGAGGGAGGGAGGGAGGGAATTAGGGGAAGAAAGGAGGAAGGAAAAGGGAAGGAAAGACGCAAGAAGGGAGGGAAAGAAGGAATTTAGGAAGGAAGTAGGGAAAGAAGGAGGAAAGGTGGAAAGGATGGAAGGAGGGAAGGAAAGGAAGGAAGGACGGAGGGAGGAAAGAAGGAGGGAAGCAAAGGAAGGAGGAAGGGGGAAGGGAAGGTGAGAAGGATGGAAGGAAAGAGGGATGTCAGGAAGGAATGATGGGAAGGAGGAGGGATGAAAAAGGGAATGAAAGAGTGAAGGAGGGAAGAAGGGAAGCAGGTTGGGAGGGAATTAAGGAGGGATGGAATGAGGGAAGCAAATAGGGAAGGAAAAGAAGGAAGGAAGGAAGGAAGGAAAGGAAGGAGGGAGGGAGGGAGGGTTGAGGACCATTGGGAAGGAGGGAAAGAAGGAGCAGAGGAAAAGGTAAGGAAGGAGGGAAGAGCGAGAGTGTTTGCACACACCACTGAGGCCAATACATCTCTTTGCTATCACCATTGGAACCAACACATGCAGTGCGCACCTCACTGATTCCAATTCAGGCACAGCGTCGTCCACTGAAGCCAAATGCAATCTTTTGCCCAACACCCAATGAGGCCAACACACGAAACGCAGGCATTTTCACACCCCACTGAGGTCTCATGGGGACATTTCGAAGACCCTTTGAGGACAGTAGCGACCTTGGACTCCCCACAAATGCCAGCCCAGGCCTTTGCACAGCCCCCTGAGTCCAAAAAAGGCCTTTGAAAGAAATCCAGATCTTGTACACCCCCAGTGAGGGTAATACAAGCATTTTCCCATCCCAATGAGGCCGATGTAGCCTTGCGAGCCCCACTGAAACCAATGCATGTCTTGCATATGGCCGTGAGGTCAATATAGACCTTACACAATATAGATCAACACAAATCTTTGCACACACCACTGAGAGCACATCCAACTGAGATCAATATGCACCTTGCATTTTCTACCAAGAACAAGCACCTGACTTTGCCTACCCCACTGAGGCCTATGTGGGACTTGCAAGCTACACGGAAGCCAATGCAGGCATTTGCACACCCCACTGAGCCCAATGCAGTCCCCAAAGGTCCCACTGAAGCCAACTGAACTCTTGTAGACTCCAGAGAGCAATACAAGTCTTTGCACAATGAACTGAGTCCACTACAGGTCTTGCATAGCCCACTGCCGCCAAATACAGTACTTTTGAACACCCTGCTGAGGTCAAGGGCGGCCCTTACATGCACCTGTCTAATCATGCTAGCGGCCTTGTACACTTCACCGACTCCAATACAAGCCTTTGCACACCCCACTGAGTCCAAAAAGATTCTTGCATACTCCACTGAAGCACAAAGCTATCCATTTGCACACCCCACTGTGGCCAATGCAGGCCTCAGCCCATCACCAGGAGGTGGGATTTCCCTTCCTCTAGGAAGTCAGGCATGCCCATCACCTGAGGGTGGGACTTCCCTTCTCCTAGGAACTCAGGCACACCCATCACTTGTATTTCAAGGATGACACCCTGTGGCCAGGAGAAGTGCTGGGGGCCGAGGACCCCAACAGATGGGTGAGTGGGTGGATGGGTGGGTGGACAAGATGGGTGGATGGGTGGGTGTGTGGATTGGTGGGTGGATGGTTGATGGATATTTGGATGGGTGGGTGGATGGATAGGTGGATGAATAGATGGTTCATTAGAAGGATGGATGGATGGGTGGATGCATGAATGGATGGGAGGATGGATTGTTGGATGGACAGATGGATGGTTGGATGGATGGACAGATAGATGGATGAATGGTTGGATGGATGGATAACTACATAGGAAGTTAGGTAAGTAGGTATGTAGGAAGATAGAAAGGAATGTAGGTATGTTTGTAGGGAGGTAGGTGTGTTGAAGGGTGTGTGGTTGAGTGGGTGGATGGTTTAGCAGGTAGGAGGATGGATGGATATGAGGTTGGGTGGCTCTTTGGATGGCTGGAAGAATGGATGGATGGGTGGACAGATGGAAGAATGGTTGGATAAGTGGGTGGGTGGATGGATGTATCTATGTATGTAAAGATGGATGGACGGATAGATGGATAGATTGGTAGCGGGATAGATTGATAGAAAGAGAGATAGACAAATAGACACAAACACAGATAGATAGATAGATAGATAGATAGATAGATAGATAGATAGATAGATTGATTGATAGATAGATAGATGAATAGATAAATGGATGGATGGGTGGATTCATGGATGGATAGTTTGAAGGATAGACTAATAGACTGATCAATGGTTAGATAGACAAACAGAGAGAGATACCCAGACAGATAGATAGATAGATGAATGGATACATGGGAGGTCGAGTGTATGGTGGATACATTGATGGATAGATAGATAGATGAGTAGATAGTTAGATAAATAGATGGATGGATGGATGTGTAAGGGATGGATAGATTGATGGATAGATAAAGGGAGTGTTAGGTGTTTAGATAGACAGAAAAAGAGATATACAGACAGACAGCTAGCTACACAAACAGATAGATTGATAGATGGATGGATGGGTGGACAGCTGGGTGAGTGTGTGGAAGGATGGACAGATTGAAGTGTAGAGAGATATAGGGATAGATGGATACATAGACACACAAACACACACATATTCGGACAGATGGACGGATGGAGGACGGAAGGATGGACAGACAGGCAGGTGTCTGGGTCGGTGGATGGATAGATGATTTGCTGGATGGGTGGGTGAGTGGATGGATGGAAATTTCAGTGGTTAGGTGGGTGGGTATATGGGATGGTGGATGGATAAATAAATGGACAGATTGATGGATAGATAGTTAGATGGATTCCCAGACAGATAGAGAGAGAGAGAGACATACTGGCAAATGGAGAGACATGCTGATGGAAGAATGGGTGGGTGGGTGGATGGTTGGATGGATGGGTGGGTAGATGGGTGCGTGGATGAATGGGTGGGTGGCTGAATGGTTGGATGGATGGTTGGGTGGATGGATGGACGGATAGTTGGTTATGTGATTGGGTGGGTGGATGGTTGGGTGGATGTTCGGATGTGTAGGCATGTGCATGGGTGGGTGGTTGATGGATTGATATGTTCTTGGGTAGGTGGGTCAGTGGGGGATGGGGGTGGTGGAGGGATAGTTAAATAGAGCATAGATAAGTAGTTAGAATTTGATGTAGTTCCCCCTATTTTGAGATATTAAATCTATTGATATCCTGCATCACAGAAGAACATACTGGAATGCAAGCCACATCTAAACACCCCGAGGAAGTGACCATCATGATTTTCCATCACTACACTGCACAACTTAGCTATGCATCAAGGTTATCTGCCCACCGGCCCCACAAAAAAAAGGGATATTTTTGGAGAAAAATCAATGACATGATTGAGGGAAATGAAGGTCTGAATTCTCCAAGCTGAACTCCAGAGTCTCCTGGCTTGTCACTTCAGCTGGAAAACTGGAAGGCCTTGCAGCTGTGCCCTTTACGCTTCATTACCCAATTAGGGAACCAAGTGGAAAAATAAATAAAATGAATTACATTTAGTGGAATAAGGAAACAAAAATAACCAGTGTAACTAGGCCCTGAGCAGCTCACTCAGCCTGGATTCCTGTCGTCCTCCGGATTCCAATGACATCGGCCTCCGGCCCGGGGTTGCCAACCGGGAAAAGGAAGGATTTCTTTTTTTTTTTTTTTTTCTGCTCTAATTATTTTCTGGCGAAGCCCCGCGGTTTTTTTTTTTTTAAATTATTGGTTTGGACGTGGCATTGGCCTGCGCATGCTCAGCTCCGGGAGAGGAAAGCAGGAGCAGAACCTGCAGAGGCAGTAAGTTGGGGTGTAGAGGATGAGGAGGGGGCTTATCCTCCTCTTCTTAATGCTGTGTGCGGCCACCTGTGCATATTACTACCTGCCAGTCATGTCTGAGGTGAGCTTCACCTCACTGAGTTCCCAGGGTTCCTCCGTTCTGTGGGGGTTCCTGAAAGCATGCGTCTTGGCCATCCCAGAGGACCATGCAGAGATAATCACAGGCAGGAGAAGAAGGTTCATAAGGAGATTCATTAGTGGGGCCATAATTCCCATGGGAGAGGGAGCTACATGGCGTCTGCATCTTATCCAAATGGCAGCTTCTCCCTGGGGGTAAAGGGGAAGTTGTTAGGTAGTGAGTAGGAGTGGCTCATTAGGTATGGGTGGATCTGGGGGCTAGAGGGAGGAGCTGAGGACCTGAGGCTAGGGAAATGCTAACATTCCCCCACTTGTTGTTTATTAATAACAGAGGAGGGGTACCAGGCCTGGAGTATGGGAATAGGTTATTTCTTCTGGAACTACTTCCTGCTGTAAATGGGCTTAGTAGTCAGGGGTCCTGATTTGTCATTTGGCCTGGTACCGTCAAGGTTGGTTGGTAAAAGTCTTCATCATTTCCATGAGAATGGTTATCAGTGCCAATGGGTATCATGGTCTCCTCTGGCCACCTCCTGAAGCTTAGGCACATCAAGGAATCCTGGGGCTGGAGCCTTCAGGGTCCAGATCTGCACTGGGCACAGCAGTGTAGTAAGAGGATGGCCTTGAACTGCAAGTTCCCAGGTGGCATCCTGGGTGAGGGATGTTATCCTGTTAAAATAGACTTTTGAAAAGGTCAGGCAAAAGCCTGACAAGTTTACAGGACCAGTTAACATGAACAACATGGAAGGGACAACACACCCTGGGCACAAGGCAGAAAATTTCCATTTGTAACATAAACCCAATTGTGACCCATTAAAAGGAAAGAGTTATAACTGGACTAGGAGCAGGAAGGAAGTGTTTAGGGATACTGAACTGGTTGGGAGTAATCAGACAGAGGCATATATATATATATTTCAAGTAACAAAGGCAAGAATGCAAGTTTCTATCCAGATGGAAAGTGGACAGGTATGGACATTAGGTGGGCGAGCAACCATTTCTCTTGACTTTCCTGCTCTGATTAATTTTGGAAGGGAAAGTTTAAATTGACTCCATTTAAGATGAGACTTCATCTCCTCTTACTTCTCTCCATATTTCCTTGTTGTCAGGATAGACTTCGTCCTGAAGGTCTAGGTGCTCATTGCTTGGAGAGCTTGTCCCAGTTGGAATTCATGGGATTTGAACTCACGGATTGGGCATTGTCTCTGAGCACTTCTGCTGGAGGCTAGTGCTCTACCACTTGAGTCACAGTGCCGCTTTCAGCATTTTGCTGTTTCTCGTGAGCCAAGTTTCCATTCTGTTTCTTCGCTGGTTAGTTGGGAGATGGCATTCGGGTGATTGGGTGGGTGGATGGATAGATGGATAGATGGGTGGATGGATTGCTTTATGCCTGGATGGATGGATAGGTAAATGGATAGATAGATAGAGAGAGAGAGAGAGAGAGAGAGAGAGAGAGAGAGAGAGAGACTGATCAACAATGGAGAGATGGGCAGTTGGAAGTGTGGGTATCTGGGTGGATGGATGGGTGCATATTTGGATGGATAGATGGTAAGATTGCTTGGAACAATAGACAGATGGCCCGATGGACTGATGGATAGGTCAACGGGTGGTTGGGTGGGTGGCTGGATTGGTGGGTGGAGAGATGGTTGTGTGGGTGTATGGGTGGATTGAGGGATTGGCGGATGGCTTGATGGGTGCATGGACGGGGGTAGTTGGATGGATGGATGGGTGCTTGGATAGGTTTCTCGGTGGGTGGATGGATGGATGCATAGTTAGATGGATAAATAGTTAGATTGTTGGAACAATGGACAGACTGCCAATGGATAGATGGATAGGTGGATGGGTGGGTGGGTGGATGGATGGATGGATTGGTGGATGGGTGGATGAGCAGGTGGATGGATGTGTTATGGATGGATGGATGAATGGATGGGTGGAAGGATGGATAGATGGGTGATTGGATGGATATGTGGATGGGTGGCTGGCTGGCTGGATAGCTGGATGGATGGTGGGTGGCGGGGGGGTGGATTGATGGGTGGGTGGATGGATGGGTGGAGGGGTGATTGGATGGGAAGATGAGTGGTTGGCTACATGGATGGAGGGAGGGTGGATGGGTGGATGGGTGAGTGGGTGCGTGGATGGGTGGGTGAGTGGTGAATGAATTGGTAGGTGGATGGGTGAATGGGTTTGCTGGGGGGTTGATGGGTGGATGTGTGGGTGGGTGAGCAGATGGACGTGTGGGTACATGGGTAGAAGGATGGATGGATAGATGGTTGCATGGATGGATGCGTGGGTGGGTGAATGCGTGGATGGGTGGGTGGGTGGATTCATGGATGGGAGGTTGGATGCTCAGGAGTATGGGTGGGTGAGTGGATGGATGGCTGGGTGGATTAAAGTGTTGTTTGTTAGGTGGTTGGGTGGATGGATGGATGGATGCGTGGTTGGGTGGATGGATAGATGGGTGAATGGGCGGATGGATGGATGGATAGATGGATGGGTCGATGGGTGGATGGATGGGTGGATGGGTGGATGGGTGAGTGATGGGTGCATGGATGGATGGGTGCATTGATGGATGGGTGCATGGATGGGTGGGCGGATGGGTTGGTGGATGGGTGGGTGGATGGATTGGTGGTAGGGTGGTTAGAAGGATGGATGTGTGAATGAATGGATGGGTCGTGGTTGGATGGATAGGTGGGTGTTTGTGTGGATGTGTGGATGCATAGGAGGATGGATGGATGGATGTTTGGAGGGGTGGATGGATGGACAGATGGATGGGTGGATGGTAGTACTGATGGACGGACAGACAGATGGATGAGTAAGTGAATGGATGGATGGGTGGTTAGGTGGACAAATGGATAGGTGTGTCGTTGAATGGATAGATGGTTGGAGGTCTGTTTGGATACCTGGTATGTTGGGTGGATGGATACTTTGCTGGGTGGATGAATGCATGGAAAGAAGGAAGAGTGGATGGGTGGAGGGTAGGATAGATGGATGGGAGGATGGAGAGATGAGTGGGTCCCTTCCTTTGGTAATCTTAAATATCTTCACGTTACCACTGACACTTTTAGTGGCCTTATTTTTGCCAGCCTCCACACTGGAGAGGCCTCTAAAAATGTTATTGCCCATGTACTTAATTGTCTAACAGTTATGGGAAAGCCCAAAATAATTAAGACTGATAATGGCCCTAGGTATACAGGGAAAAACTTCAACAATTTTGCCACCAAATGCAAATTAAACATATTACTGGCATCCCCTACAACCCTCAAGGCCAAGGAATTGTTGAAAGAGCTCACCAGACCCCTTAAAAATACCCTTCAAAAATTAAAAACGGGGGATCTTTACCCCACAAAAGGGTCCCCCCAAAATATTCTCCATCATGCCTTGTTTGTCATTAATTTTTTAACTCTGGACGTTAATGGAAAATCTGCAGCCAATCGTCTTTTGAATCCACAAACAATCCATAATTATGCTACTGTTATGTGGAAAGATCCACTGACATTCCAATGGAAAGGCCCGGACCGCGTATTAATCTGGGGTCGAGGGTCCGCTTGTATATGTGACAACAAAGAAGGTGCAGCTCGCTGGCTTCCAGAAGGCCTTATTAAACCAGTTAATAACAATACTAATCTCTCACCTTCCAGGGACAGACAAGGCCCTGAGAATTCCTCCCCGTTCTTTACAGATGCAGCTACTACTTAAGAACCTGGTGCTCCTCCATCTGCTGATACTGATTCAAGATATCACCATTGAATCTAACACTGGTCATTGGGAATTCCAAGTTCATGCAACAGGGTTTGATCCCCCGCTTTTGCTAAATAAGACCCGCTATGACCCCTCAAATGATGACAAAGTGGAAATGTATTTTGATGCCTGCAATCCAACTGTCTCGTACACTTGGGGATCATGTGGCAGCTGGGAACAAACCTATGCCACAGACCATAAATATGTTTGCTGGAAACATTGGGCTAAACAAGTAGGCAGTTGTGATGACGTTCAAGAGGGATGTTGTCCCTACTGGACATGTCCTCATGAACATTCTATCTCTCTTAAATCTCCATTGGTAATGTTACACCCTGTGGGTAAAACCTGCTCCTCAGGCAATTGTCACCCAGTAAAATATACAATTGTAAACCCAATTCTTTCTAGTTGGATAGCAGGACTAAAAGCAAGCATACGGGTGGATGGCAAGGGGTGAGACCCCTATGGGCTCATACAAATTAAAAAGGTCTGGGTACCAAAACTCACTGCTTCTCCTGCGGAGATTATGATTCAAAAAGTGGTTAATTCCCCTCACGTTTCATCCTCCATAGTCTCACAATTAAACCCAGTATGATCATGGAACTTTTCTTTATTGTTGGAGATGCTTAAGACATCCTTCTTGTTACTTAATGCTACATACCCAGAGTATTCACAAGGCTGCTGGTTGTGTATGTGTCCATCCTATGAAATGCCTTTAGATGCGGCTGAATACTTACCCCCTATTAAAAAAAGATTGCTAGAAATAATCACTCCTTGTGAAGCTCCCCATAGTTACTCATACTCCCTCCATGTCCTTTTAGAAACCTTGCCAGAAAATTCCACTTGTATCAATAAGGTGATTCCTAACCATGGCAGATACCCTCTAGACTGCCAGAGGCTTTTTGATATTTCTAAAATCCATAATAATAGGGTCTACTGTCCACCCACCAATGCTTCTTTCCTTTGTCAAAGAGGCCTATATCCTTTTTTTAGAGGAAATTGGACTAAAGCTTGTATAATTGTTTTTATATTTCCCCATATTAATATTCTCCCTAGATCAGAACCAGTCCCCATTCCCTTGACTGAGCCTATCCTTGCTAAGCGAGTGCCTGTCTTAATCCTGTTACTTGTTGGCTTGGGAGTCACTGCAGGTGTAGCTACTGGCATTGCTGGCATCACCACGTCCGTCTTCCTTCATATAACTCCCTACAAAATCAGTTAATCAATGACATGCAGGATGTCACCCAAATTATCTTGACCATTCAAGAACAACTAAACTCCCTTGCCCAGGTTGTGCTGCAAAATAGGCGAGGACTTGACGTCCTTACTGCCGGCCAAGGTGGCCTTTGTGTTTTATTACAGGAAGAATGCTGTTTTTATGTCAATCAAAGCGGAGTGGTGCGAGATCAAGTTAGATGGCTCCAAGAGAATCTTGAAAAAAGAAGACAACAGAGTGACTCTCCCACAGAGTGGTGGGGGCTTAAAGGCATACTCCCCTATGTACTTCCCCTACTTGGGCCCCTTATCGCTATTCTGCTAGTTGTATCTGTAGGACCATGCATGTTTAATAGAATCATGAACTTTATAAAACAGCAGATTGACTCCCTAGCATCTAAACCACTTCAAATTCATTACCACAGGCTGGATGCAGCCGCTCAGGAATGGGGTGAGTCCTGCAAAGCCACCGCCTCCTGCTACCTGTGTGGCCAGGACAGACAGCCTCGCGCCTCCAAGGCGGCCGGAACCCGGACCGGCTAGACACATATGCCATGGGCACATTTGGAAGGGTAGAACCTAGCGGTATCTACCGACGAGGGCTGCAAATAATTGCCCTTCTGGCTCGTGGAAGCATACTCATCTGCATAGAGGTTGGATCCGTTCAAAATCCTCTCCCCTCAAAAAGGATCATTAAAATACTTAAGGGGGATGGGTCCCTACTTCCTTCCGTGGGTTAATGCCCCCATTCAGGATGTAACTATACAAAAACTGCCTTCTAAGAGCGCTGGCTGTATTCTGGGCCTTTCACCCCTACCAAGATAATAATTGGATTGTTAATTAAATAAAAAGGGAGGAGATGCCAGGAGCCAAATGGCTGTCATACTGTTACATGAAAAATCTATAGGGCTCAACTGAAAAGAATGTTTGGTTCCTGTGATATCTCATCCAGGCAGGTTGGTCAGTCTTAATATCCTGCTTGGCAGTACATCCTACCCTTCATTGAAAATCACCAACCCATAACCTTCTTCTAACATACATTTTGTAGTTTAGTAACCTAGCAACTTAACAGCCCTGCTTATATTAGTTACCCTTTTCTAATCACTATATAAGCTGCTGTGAAAAAAAATAAAGTTTGAGACCTTGATCAGAATCCTGTCTTGGTCTTGTTCCTTGTGTCTGGTTTGTCACTCATTCAGGTCCACCCCACCTCAGGTTCCTGTTGACAAAACCCCACTGGCCGGAGCAAGGAAGAACATAGGGAAGGAAGGAAGGAGGGAGGGAAGAAATGGAGGAAGGAAGGAGGGAATGAAGAAAGGGTGGAAGGAAGGAAGGAAAGGAAGAAGGGAGGAAGGAAGGAAAGGATGGAATGAGGGAAGGAAAGAGGGAAGAATGGAGGGAAATAAGTGTGGAAGGAAGGATTGATCGAAGGAATGAAGGAAGGATGGATGAAAGGAAGGACGGGAGGAGGGATGAAAGGAAAATGGGAAGGAAGGAGGGAAGGAGATAAAGAATTGAGGAAGGAGGGAAGGAAGGATAGAAGCAACAAAGGAGGGATGAAGCAAAGGAAGGAAGGAAGGATGGAAGGAAGGAGTTGTGCCCAATGCTGACGTGGAGAGAGAGGAGAGAGAGAGAGAAAGGTGGAATCATGAGCAACAAGATGGCCCACGGAGACCCATATATTCCTTTCGTTCTCCTCCGAGACCAGTGCCGGCCTCTGCACACCCTACGGAGAACAATACAGGCCTTACATACAACAGTGAGCCCAATACAGGCCTTGCACACTCCACTGACAGCAACAAGCGCCTTTGCACACCCCACTGAGGCCAATGGCAACCTTGTGTACCCCACTGAGATCAGCATAGATATTTGCACACCCAACTGAGATCAAATTCGGCCCTTGCACACACGCTTCCAGGGCAAGTGGAGGCCTTGCACAATCCACCAATGCAGATACCGGCATTGTACACATCATTGAATCAGATACAGGCCTTGCATACTCCACTGAGGCCAAAGCAATCCTTTTGCACACCCCATCGAGGCCAAAACATGCATATTGTGGTCTTTTGCCCAACCCACAGAGGTCTCATGTGGACATATCAAACCTCTGAGGGCAATAGCGACCTTGCACTCCCCACTGATGCCAGCCCAGGAATTTGCACAGCCCAACGAGTCCAATACTGTCCCTTGAGGGAAATACAGGTCTTGTACATCCCCATTGAGGGAAATAAAGAATTTGCTCACCTGACTGAGGCCAGAGTAGCCTTTTGGGCCCCACTGAGACCAATGCAGGTCTTGCATACCTCAGTGAGGTCAATATAGACCTCACAGACCTTGCAAGCTAGAGTGACAGCAACACAGTCTTTGCACACCCCACTGAGATCAATGCACCCCTTTCATATTCTACCGGGAACAAACACAGGCTTTTGCATACCCCACTGAGACTTGTACTGCCTTGCATGTTCAACTGAGTCCGCTATAGGACTTGGGCAGTCCACCGAAGCTAAACAGGCATTTGCACACCCAGCTGAGGCCAATACCAGTTCTGAAGGCTTCACTGAGGACAATACAGGTCTTGCACACTCCAGAGAGCAATACAAGCATTTGCACAACCAACTGAGCTCACTACAGGTCTTTCATTGCCCAATGACACCAAAAACAATCCCTTTACTCACCATACTGAGATGAAGGTTGGGCCTTGCAAGCACCCCTGTAATAATGCTAGCAGCCTTTCACACTCTACTGATTCCAATATAGGCCTTTGCACACCACAATAAGTCCAATAAGAGACTTGCATAGTCCACTGAAGCCCAAAGAGATTCTTTTGCACACCCCACTGTTACCAATGCAGGCCTCTGCCAACCACCACTGGGTGGGATTGCTCTTCCTCTAAAATAGTCAGGCACGCCCATCACCTGGGGGCGGGACATCCCTTCCTCTAGGAACTCAGGCATGCTCATTACTTGGGGACAGAACTTCCCTTCCTCTAGGAACTAAGACACACCCCATCACCTAGGGGCGGTACTTCCCTTCCTCTAGAAACTCAGCCATGCCCATCACCTGGGGGCGGGACTTCCCTTCCTTTTCCAATTCAGGAATTTTCATCGGCTGGGCATGGGACTTCCCTTTCTCTGAAAACTCAAGCATGCCCATTGCCTTGGGAAGAAACTTTTTGTCTTCCAGGGCCACAAGCCTGCCAATCACCTAGGGGCAGAATTTGCTTCTAGAAATTTAGGTATGACCATCACATGGGGGTGGGACTTCCCTTGCTCTGGGAACTCAGACAGACCCATCTCATGGGGGCAAGACTTTACTTCACCTATCATGAAGACAAGATGGCGCCAGTTGTACCCAGTATCCAAATTTCACAAATATCCCCATGTTGATATTTCTCTGCCTCATATGTCTGGAATATTCTATGGAAGACGCATGTCACTGTGCACATGAATCATTTTATTTCGTCATTGGTGTAAATGGGCCCAGGACAGAGACTACAGCAGGGTTGGGGAGTGAGAAAGAGTCGGGTGGCCAGGTCATTGGGAAATAAAGAAATAGCAATCTCAGGGGGGGCAACAATTTCCTTTTCATGTTGATTCTTTTTCCTGTAGGATGTGCAGGGGGGGTTGAACTCCTCGGGAGTTTCTCTCCTGAGTGGAGTTAGATATGACCATGTGAGGAATCCCCAGGGGTGGGGCGCCCAATGGGGATGGGGGATCCATCATCCAGGTGGCCTCCTCTCCACTCGGAAGCTGACAACCAGCAAGCCAGCTGAGAAGATCATTTTCTGGTTAGTAAGTGAATGGATGCCTTCTCTCTTCACCACCTCTTCAGACGTCTGTAAGAAAGAAGCGGAAAGGGAAATTGAGTCAGGGTCACATGTGTGCCATAGTCCAAGAGGAAGTGTGACAGACTTGAGTGGATGTTTTCCCGTGGACCTGGCTTCCATCTGGTCCCAACTTTGCATCCCAGGGACAAACTTACCATCGTTGGTGAAATGCACTGTTTGGTTCCCAATGCCTTTCTCCTGAAGAACCTTCTGGAACTTCTCCATGTCGGCCTCACTGAGCGTGTGCTCTCGGCCTACAAATCCACAACCACAAATGGGAATGGACTCCTGTTAGACTCCATGGAATTTCACCTGATGCCACCGGGAGCTTCCCCAGGGGAGGGGAGGGGATGTCACCTACCCAGCGCCAGGACAGCGTAGGTGTTGCCACTGGACTTTGTGGGTCCAGAGCCCAGGAGGAGCATGCTCTCGCCCGTGTTGAGAATTTCTATAGTGTTGCCTGGTGGAACTGAAGAGGGAAGAAGCCCCCACCTCCATTTGCAGGGAAGATGTGGGAAGCTTCCCAGGGATTCCAGAATCACTAGCCCCAGGGTTGGGTTCTGGGACTATAGATCCCTGAACCTGTCAGTCAACTGCCCGGGCCTCAGTGCTTCCTGTGCCCACCCTCCCTCCTCTGACCTCTGCGGGTCCTGGTGCCTCTGAGGTTCGCGAGGTAATAGACAGACCGGGGCCACACTAAGGGACTCACCTATGGTCTGGTAGTGGCTTCTGTGTGCCTTTTCCAGCATCCTGGTCAGGAAGATACAGTCCCCTTCATATCTGGCAGAGGAGAGAGTACAGGGAGCCGATGGTGGTCAGCTCGGCCTTTGCCCCTCTGTGCTGCCTGTGTCCTCAACTATCGGTGAGGGGGTCAGGGGGTGTCTAATGGGCACCAACTTGTCATCATGTTGGAAACATGGAAAAAGAAATTCACTACCCCACCTCACTTCATGGTGACAGACATATCTGACTTCCCAGACAAAGTTAAGTCCTGCCCCCAGTTAACGGATGTGCCTCAGGTCCTAGAGGGAGGGAAGTCCCACCCCTAGGTGATGGACATGCCTGAATCCCTACAGAAAGGACGTCCTGGCCCCAGAGGATGGGTGAGCATTAGTTATTAAAGGAAAAGAAGTCCCACACCTAGGTGATGGTGGGCCTGAGATCCTACAGGAAAGGAAGTCCTGTCCCCATCCTGAATCCCTACAGGCAGGAAGTCCCACCTACAGGCAATGCCATGCAAGGTCCAGGCCACCACTGAGCAATGGAGGCCTCTGTCCCTTTCCAATTGGGCACCTCATGGCATTACCTGTACACAAAATTCACTACTGTGACACGGCAGTTATGGCCAGAACAATCAAAGTGGGGCGAGTAGAGCCGCATGTGATCATAGTTGTGGAACTCCTCCAGTTCGTTGCTGGCGGTGAAGATGTGGTACCAGTCGCCAACGATCTGTGCGGGACACACAGGGAATGGGGAACACAGGGGATGGACGTGGCCAAGTGGGAAAGATGGCACCCCGCACCTCACCCGCGTCCCACCTATGGTGCGCTCAACAGGACCACATCCCCTTGTTCCCTAAGAGGATGGAACTGATCCAAGGTCTAAGGGCCTGGTGGATGGCGGGAGGCATTCGGACCTGGAAGGAAAGTTCTGGAAACATGCAGAAAATCAGAGAAAGGAAACCCCAAGAGTGAGGAGATGACAGCAATGGAGACTCACGTGGGAATCCTCCTACAAATCCTCCATCCTCATCAGAATGGCCACCCACATGGAAAAGTTCCTTCTTCAATTCACTGCGGACCCACCCAGAAATGCTCCTTCTTCATTGAAATGGCGACCCACCCGGAGTCCCGTCCACCCTGGTACCTTGCTCCGATCCCCTATGGCGGATGAGGCCCAGCCTGCCCAGCTGAGCACTAGCACCAGGCCCAGCTCGAGAATCGGCCTTCGCTCCATGGCTTCTCTTTCCCCAGGGAGGTGAAGGTCTGCGATGGCATCCCCAAGTTTTATCTCCTGGGCTGTGGGCAGGACCTGGCGGGGAAGGAGTCATGGCGGGCTGGCCAAGAGGAAGTTGGATCTGTTGGCACTGATGTGTGTGTGTCCTGTCACATCACACACCCAATGAAGCGTGATTTCCAGTTCATTGATCACATCCAACATCTGGTTCCAGGAATGTGATTTTATGGTGAAAGCACTGGGAATTGATCCTGGGGCTGTGTGATGTGAGGATTGGAGTTTACTTTCCAACCTGATACGTGGGTGCATGGGTGGATGGGTGGGTGGATGGGTGGATGGCTGGGTGGATGGCTGGGTGGCTGGGTGGATGGCTGGGTGGATGGGTGTATGGATGGGTAGGTAGATGTGTGGGTGAGTGGGGTGAGTGGATGGGTAGGTGGGTGAATGGATGGATGAATGGATGGGTGGATAGGTGGATGAATGGATGCTTCATTGATAGGATGGATGGATGGATGGATTGGTGGATGGATGGACAGGTGGATGGATGGATGGTTCAATGGGTGGACAGATGGGTGGATGGGTGGGTATATGGATGGGCAGGTGGATAGAAAGAGGGATGGATGGTGGATTCGTGGATGTATGAATGGATAGGTGGAGGGATGGATGTGTGGATGGTTCGGTAGATGGAAGGATGGTTGGTTAGTTGAGTGGGGATGGTTGTATCTGTGTGTGTAAGAGTGCATGGATGGATGGATGGATAGATGGAATGGATAGAGAGCGGGATTGAATGATAGACAAAGAGTTTGACAAACAGACACGAACACAGATAGATATTTAGATAGATAGATAGAGAGATAGAAAGATAGATAGACAGATAGATAGATAGATAGATAGATAGATAGACAGACAGACAGACAGACAGACAGACAGACAGACAGACAGACAGATAGATAGATAGATAGATAGATAGATAGATAGATAGATAGATAGATAGATAGATAGATAGATAGATGGATACATAAATGAATGGATATATGGGTGGATGGATGCATGGATGGATAGTTTCAGGGATAGATGAATAAAATGTTCTTTAGGTAGATAGACAAACTGAGAAAGATAGACATACAGATGGCCAGACAGATTGATAGATGAATGGATAGATGGGAGGATGGCTGGATAGTGGATAGATTGATGGATACATAGATGGATACATGTATAAATAGATAAATAGATGGATGGATTGCAATAGCCCCCAAAAACATAAAATACCTAGGAATAACCTTAACCAAAGAAGTGAAAGACCTCTTTGAAGAGAACTTTAAAAGCTTGAAAAATGAAATTAAGTCAGAACTAAGAAAATGGAAAAACCTCCCATGCTCCTGGATTGGGAGGATTAATATAATCAAAATGGCAACATTGCCAAAGGCTATCTACAAATTCAATGCAATACCCATTAATATCCCAACCCCATTCTTTAATGAAATAGAGGAAGCAATCCAGAAATTCATATGGAACAATAAAAGACCTAGAATAGCAAAAACACTCCTAAACAGAAAGAACAGTGCTGGAGGAATTACAATACCCAACTTCAAGCTGTATTATCAAGCTATAGTAATAAAAACAGCTTGGTATTGGCACCGGAACAGGCCTGAAGGCCAATGGAACAGAATTGAAGACCCAGAATTAAACCAACAGAACTATGCCTACTTAATCTTTGATAAAGGAGCTAAAACAATAGTATGGAAGAAAGATAGCCTCTTTAACAAGTGGTGCTGGCAAAACTGGCTCAACACATGCAACAAACTAAAACTAGATCCTTATATATCACCCTGCACCAAAATCAATTCCAAATGGATTAAAGACCTTGAAATCAAAACAGGCACCCTGAAAACACTAAAGGAAGGAGTAGGAGAAACACTTGGGCTCCTTGGCACAGGACAGAACTTCCTTAACAAAGACCCTGAAAGGCTACAAATCAAAGAAAGGTTGGACAAATGGGACTGCATCAAACTCCAGAGCTTCTGCAAGGCAAAGGACATAGCTCTCAAGATAAACAGAAAGCCCACAGACTGGGAGAAGATCTTTACCGGACATTCAACAGACAAAGGCCTCATCTCTAAAATATATGCAGAACTAAAAAAATTACCTTCTTCCAAAACAAAACCGCAAAGAACCAATAGCCCCCTCATCAAGTGGGCTAAAGACTTACAAAGAAACTTCTCTGATGAGGAAATGAGAATGGCCAATAGACATATGAAAAAATGCTCTACATCACTGGCCATAAAGGAAATGCAAATCAAAACAACATTGAGATTCCATTTCACCCCAGCAAGAATGTCACATATCAAGAAAACTAATAATAACAATTGTTGGAGGGGATGTGGCCAAAAGGGAACCCTACTTCATTGTTGGTGGGAATGTAAACTGGTTCAGCCACTCTGGCAAGCAGTATGGAGATTCCTCAGAAGGCTCAATATAGAACTCCCCTATGACCCAGCAGCCCCACTGTTGGGTATCTATCCAAAAGACCACAAACAAAATCACAGTAATGCCACCAGCACAACAATGTTCATCGCAGCACAATTTGTCATAGCGAGAATCTGGAACCAACCCAGATGCCCCTCAGTAGACGAATGGATCAGGAAAATGTGGTACATATACACAATGGAATTTTATGCCTCTATCAGAAAGAATGACATTGTTCCATTTGTAAGGAAATAGAAGGACTTGGAAAAAGTTATACTAAGTGAAGTGAGCCAGACCCAAAGAAACATGGACTCTATGGCCTCCCTTATTGGGAATAATTAGTACAGGTTTAGGCAAGCCATAGCAGAGCATCACAAGGCCCAATAGCTATACCCTTCAGGAACACATAAGATGATGCTAAGTGAAATGAACTCCATGTTATGGAAACAAGTGATATATCACAGTTGTAATTACTTTCAATGTCCTATGTGTATGTGTAGTTTCTATTATTGATGATGTTATTATATCACCTTCCTATGGTTGTACCTACACTATCTCTGTAATCTTATCTGAGTATATTGGAAACCGTGTTTACTGGTATTGGAAGTAGGAAATTCAAAGGGAATACCAAATTTGAGAGACACAGGGTAAAAAAAAGAGAAATAACTACAAAAGCAATACTTGCAAAACTGTTTGGTGTAAGTGAACTGAACACCTGGGGGGGAGGGAAAGGGGGGTAGGGAGGGGGCATGAGGGACAAGGCAACAAACAGTACAAGAAATGTATCCAATGCCCAACGTATGATACTGTAACCTCTCTGTACATCAGTTTGATAATAAAAATTTGAGAAAAAAATAAAAAAATAGATGGATGGATGGATTTGTAGAGGGATGGTAGATTGATGGATACAGAGAGTGTTAGGTGGTTAGATAGACAGGTAGAGAGATAGACGGACAGAAAGATAGCTAGACAAATAGATAGATGGATGGATAGGTGGATATCTGGTTGGGTGGGTGGAATGAAAAATTGATGTATAGAGAGATAGAAGGAAAAATGGATACAGAGACACAGAGAATCCCAGATAGAGAGTTGGACAGATGGACGGATGGGGGATGGAATTGCCGGGCTAGATTTACCTACCCGGGTGCAGGGATGCGAAGCTTACTCCCTTATCAGTGCTCCCCTTTTCACCCTCTCCCCTGGGCACCCGACCAGCAGGTGGCCAAGGTGGAGCGAAGGGACACGGGCTAGCCTAAGGTGCACGTGGCTAAACGCGATCCCCTTTTCCTCCCTCCTTACCCACCAAGAAAGCCAGGCGCAGATGGAACTCGGAGACACTTTGGAGAGCAATCCAATTTAATTGGGAGGGTCTCACAGTAATATACTAGAGATGACAAGGATTGAGCATGAGCTGGTGATAGGCTGGCGAGCTTGTACATCCAAGAGCAGCTCCCAAGGACCTCCCTCATGGGTTAATGTCACTTCCCACAGTACCGCCCTGTGGGCAAAGGCCGCATGAAAAGGGAGCACACGTGCTCGCTGGCGCTAGGTGGGGGATGGACCCAGAAGGAGATATGTGTGGCTCACTTCTACACTGCCCCAGGGCTGGGGGAAGGGCGGCATCTCAGGAGTGCTCTCCTTGCCCTTCCCCCCTTAAGGCCAAGATGAATCCCCAACATGGAAGGACGGATATACAGGCGGATGCTTGTGGGGAGGGAATGGATAGATGATTTGGTGGATCCATGAGGGATGGGTGAATAGATGGGTGGATGGATACACAAATCGATAAATTGATAGAACAATATAACAATAGAACGATAGATAGATAGATAGATAGATACATACATACATAGATACATAGATGCATAGATGCATAGATACATAGATACATAGATAGTTACCCAGAGAGACAGACCAACAATGGAGAGACAGGCAGTTGGAAGAATGGGTGTCTGGGTGGATGGATGGGTGCATAATTGGTTGGATAGCTGGTTAGATTCTAGGAACAATGGACAGATGGCCTGATGGATAGACAGATAGGTGGATGGGTGGGTGGATGGGTGGGTGGGTGGGTGGATGGGTGGATGGGTGGATAGGTGGGTGGATGGATGATTGGACAGATAGTGAGATTGTCTGAAGGACGAATGGGGGGGTGGGTGGATGAATGGGTGGATGGTTCGGGATGAGTGGACAGATGCATGGGTGGGTCTGTGGGTGGATGAATGAGTGGTTGTATTGTTGGATGAATAGATGGATGGATGACTGGCTGGCTGGATGGATGGACGGACGGATGTACTGCTGGACAGATTGTCAGACGGATGGATGGATGAATGGGTGGAAGAATGGGTTCACAGATGGATGTTCAGGTGGTTGCATGGATGGATGGGTGGATGGATGGATGCATGGGTGGTGGGTCAGTGGGGATTTGGGTGGATGGAAGGAAGGAAGGAAGGAAGGAAGAAGGAAACAAGGAAGGATGAAGTGTTGCATTATGGGAGGATGGATGGATGGACAGACAGGTGAACAGATTGACAGATGGATGGTGGGGTGGATGGATAGTTGTCAAAAAATGGATGGATGTGTGGGTGGGAGTGTATGTGAATGGATGGGTGGGTAGATGAGTGGGTGGATGGGTCGGTGGACAGTTGGAAGTTTGGGTGGTTGAGTGGATGGGTGGGTGGATGGATGGGTGGATGGGTGGTGGGTCGGTGGGGATTTGGGTGGATGGAAGGATGGAAGGAAGGAAGGAAGGGATGGAGGGAAGGAAGGAAGGGAACACATTATGGAAGAAAAGAAGGGAAAGAAGGATGAAGGATATAGGGAAGGAAAGATGGAAGAAGGGAGGGAAAGAAGGAAGGTAAGAAGGAAGCAGGGGAAGAAGGAGGAAAGGATTAGTGGATGGATGGGGGAAGGAAAGGAAGGAACGATGGAGGGAGGGAGGAAAGAAGGAGGAAAGCAAAGCAAGGAGGGAAGGGGAAGGAAAGGGCGAAGGAGGGAAGGAAGGAGGGAGCTAGTGTAGGAAGGTTGGATGTTGGGAAGGAATGATGGGAAGGAGGAGGGATGAAAAAGTGAAGGAATGAGGGAAGGAGGGAAGAAGGGAAGCAGGGTGGGAGGGAATGAAAGAGGGATGGAATGAAGGAAGGAAAGAAAGGAAGGCAGGAAGGAAGGAATGGAGGTTTGGGGCGAATGGGACAGTGGGAAAGAAGATGAAGAGGAAGAGGGAAGGAAGGAGGGAAGAGAGAGAGAATGCTTTGCACACCCCACTGAGGCCAATACAGCTCTTTGTGATCCCCATTTTAACCAACATATGCATTGAACACCTCACTGTGTCCAATTCAGACATTGTGTCGTCCATTGAAGCCCAGTGAAATCTTTTGCACAACCACCAATGAGTCCAACACAGTTAACACAGGCATTTGCACACCCCACTGATGACAACACAGTCATTTGCATGCCCCACTGAGGACAGTGCAGGCCTCTGTGCTCCACTGAAACCAATGCAGTCCTTAGACTCTCCACTGAGGCCAACACACTTGTTGTTCCCCACGGAGATGGATGGTTGGGTTGATGGGTGCATAGGTGGATGGAGGGGTAGGTAGCTGGGTGGATGGAGGGGTGGATGTGATGCTGTGTGTGTCGATGTATCAATGGATGGATAGGTGTGTGGATGGGTGGATGGATGGTTGGATGGGTGGGTCTATGGTACAATGGGTGAATGGGTGGGTGGATGGTGCATAGGTGGATGGATGTATAGGTGGGCGGGTGGGTGGGTTGGTGGGTGGGTGGATGGATGGGTGAATGGGTGTGTGGGTGGGTGGGTGGATGGTTGAGTGGGTGGATGGGTGGGCAGACAGGTGGGTGGATGGGTGAGTAAGTAGGTGAATGGGTTCATAGATGGCTGTGTGCTTGGTTCAGTTGGTGGATGGATGGTTGGAGGATTGGGTTAGTGGATGGGAGGGTGGGTGGTGGATGGGTATGCGAATGGATGGATTGATGGGTAGGTGGGTGGGTGGATGGATGAGTTGATGGATGGGTGGGTTGCTGAGTAGCTGGGTGGGTGGATGGGTGGGTGAGTAGGTGAGTTGTTGGAAGGATGGGTTGATGTATGGGTGGATACGTGGTGAATGAGTGGGTGGATGGGTGAATGGACTGGTGGGTGGGTGGATGTGTGGGTGGGTGGATGGATAGATAAATAGATGATAGATCAGTAGATAGACATTGATGTATTTACCCATATTTTGAGATATATTTATACCCATTATTATCCCATAAGTCTGGAGAACCTTCTGGACTGTAAGCCACCTCTAAACACCACCAGGAATTGGCCATCATAATTTTCCATCACTACACTGCACAACTTGGCTACGCAAAGAGTTTCTCTGCCCTTCCAACCCACAGTAATGGACTCTTGTTGAGAAAAATCAATGCCATGACATAGGGAAATGAAGGAATGAATTCTCCACGCTGAGCCCCTGGTGGATCCCGGCCTATTACTTGCTGGAAAGAGGCCTTGCTGCTGTGCCCTTTATGCTTTGTTACCAGATTGGAGAACCAAGTGGAAAAATAAATAAAATAAAATATATCCAGTGGAATAAGGAAATAAAAATAATAAGTAGAACTGGGTGCTGAACACCTCACCCAGCCTGGATTCCCTTTGTCCTCCGGATTCTGAGGCCTCTGGCCTGGCCTTGCCAATCATGAAAAGAAAGGATTTCTTATTTTTTTTCTGCTCCCACTATTTTCTGGCATAGCCGCTCCACAGGTTTTTTGTTTTTTAAATAAATGTTGTGGACTTGGCATTGGCCTGCATGCACTAAGCTCCCGGACAGGAAAGCAGGATCAGCAGCCGTAGGGAGGGAAGTTAGGGCGTAGGGGTTGAGGATGGGGGTTCTCCTCCTCCTTCTTCTGCTGTGCAAGGCCATCTGTGCATATTACTACCTGCCCGTCAGGTTTGAGGTGCGCTTCACCCCACTGAGTTCCCAGGGTTCCTTCATTCTGTGGGGCAGGAAGGCGGGCTGGAGGGCTGAGTCTATGGAGGAGTAGAGGCAGGCTGGCCAGGAGGAAGTTAGGCCTGCTGGCATTGATTTGTGTATGTCCTGTCACATCACACACACAATGAAGTATTGTTTCCAGTTCACTGATTAAATCTGCCATCTGGTTCCAGGAATATAATTTTTTGGTGGAATCACTGGGCATTGATTACGGGGCCAGGTGATGTGTGAGGATTGTATTTCACTTTCCAACCTGATGGATGGGTGGGTGGGTAGGTGGGTGAGTGGGTGAATGGGTGGATGGGTGGATGGATGGATGGATGAATGCATGGGTGGATGAATGGATGGTTCATTGGAAGGATAGATGGATGAATGGATAGATTGGTTGAAGGATGTATGAATGGATGGGTGGATGTGTGGGTGGGTGGATGTGTAGGTGGGTGAATCGATGAATGAAGGGATGGGTGGATAGGTGGGTCTATGGGTGTTTGAATGAATGGATGGTTCATTGGATGGTTGGATGGTTGGATGGGTAGATGGGTAGATGGATGGATGGATGGATGGATTAGTGGATGAATGGATTTGAGAATGGGTGGATGGGTGGATGGGTGCATAAATAAATACAATGGTAGGTAAATAGGTCCTGAGGATGGTAGAAAGGAACGTAAGTAGATAGGTAGTGAGGTTGGTGAGTTGGAGGGCATGTGATTGAATGGATGGGTGGGTGAGCAGGTAGGAGAATGAATGGATGTGTGGGTGGGTGGCTGGTTGGATGGTTGGAAGGGTGGATGGATGGGTGGACGGATGGAAGAATGGGTAGATGGTTCAATGGTGGATGCATGGATTGTTGGGTAGATGCATGGGCAGATGGATGGATGGATGGATGGGTGGATGGATGGATTCGTGGATGTATGTATGGATGAATGGGTGGAAGAATGGATGTGTGGGTGGAGTGGTAGATGGAAGGATGGTTGGGTATGTGGGTGAGAGGATGGATGTATCTATATATGTTAATATTCATGAATGGTTGGAGGGAGGGAGGGATGGATAGAGAGATAGATAGCAAGATAGACTGATAAACAGATAGACAAACAGACAGAAACACAGTTAGGTTATAGATAGATAGATAGATAGATAGATAGATAGATAGATAGATAGATTCATTTCTTCCATACTTCCATCCTTCCCTCCCTTTCTTCCTTCCCTACTTTCTTCCCTTCATTCTTTCTTCCTTCCCTATGTATCTAACTCCTTCCATCCTTTCTTCCTCCTTTATTTGCTTTCTTTCATACTATTTTCCTTCCTAGCCTCCCTCCCTCCTTCCTTTCTTCCATTCTCCCTTCCCTTCCTTCCTTCAAGCCTTTTCTCCTTCCCTTCTCTCCTTACTTTCCCCTTCCTTTCTTCCTTTCAGCTCACCTTCCATCCCTGTTCCCTTGTTTTCTTCCTTCCTTCTCTTCTGCCTTCCCTCCTTTCTTGCCAGATACGGATGGAGCTAAAACCCAATTCATTTTCCATTTTCCCGGTTGGCAAGGCCATGCCGGAGGCCGATGGCGTCAGAATCAGGAGGAAGAGGGAATCCGCGCCTGGTGAGGTGCTCTGTGCCCAATCCCATTCCTTGGTTTTCATTCCATTTCATTTCATTTTCTTATTCTGCTTTAAGTTTTCTCTTGAATTCATTTTTCCACATGGTTCCCCAATGGGGAAATGTATTTTATTTAATTTGATTTTTTCCACGTGGTTTATGTTATTTTATTTATTTATCCACTTGGTTGCCCAATAGGTAACGTAGCGTAAAGGGCACAGCAGGAAGGCCTTCCAGAATTTTCCAGTGGAAGTGACAGGCCGTGAGCCACCGGGACACAGTGTGGAAAATTTAGTCCTTCACTTCCCTGACATGGCATTGATTTTTCTAGATAAAAATCCCCTTTATGTGGGTCGGGTGTGGAGAGAACCTTGTTGCATAGCGGGGTTCTGCAGTGCAGTGATGGAAAATCATGATGGTCACTTTGTAGTGTTGTTTAGAGGTGGCTTGCATTACAGAAGGTTCCCCTCCATTATGTGATAGCAATGGATATGTATATACCTCACAATATATGTATATACATCAATATCTATCTATCTACCAAACTATCATCTATTTATCTATCCACTCAACCACCCATCCACCGGGATCCATCCACCCATCCACCCAACCAGCCACCCAACCACCAGCCCATGTCTCCACCCACCAAATCCATCCACCCATCCAGCCACGCATCCAACCCATCCACCCAACCACCTACCCAACCACCAGCCCATGTCTCCACCCACTCATCCATCCATCCACCAATCCACCCATCCATCCATCCACCCACTTATCCACCCAACCACTCATCCACCCATCCACACATCCATCCACCCACCCATCCAACCACGCATCTACCCACCCATCCACCCACCAGTCCATACCTCCACCCATCCCTCCAAATAACTATCCACCCACACATCCACGCATCCATTCACTCACCTGGCCATCCACCCATCCACCCACCAACCCATCCAACCATCCACCCATCCATCCACCCACCCACCCACTCATTCATCCATCCACTCACTCTTTCATCTGCCTGTCTCTACAGCTGTTGGTCTGTCTGTCTCTCTGTCTATGTGTCTATCCCTCTATCTATCTTTATATCTATATCTATCTATCTATCTATCTATCTATCTATCTATCTATCTATCTATCTGTATCCATCCACTCATCCACCAACTCATCTATCCATCCACCCACCCAAGCACCCGCCTATGCATCCATCCTTCTGTCCTCCTCCGTCTGTCTGTCCGTCTCTCTATCTGGGTGTCAGTGTCTCTATGTATCCATCTCTCCCTCTATCTCTCTATACATTAATCTGTCCATTCTTCCACCCATCCACCCAGCTATCCACCACCCATCCATCTATTGATCTATTTGTCTATCTAACTGTCTGTCTATCTCTCTGTCTGTCTAACCACTTAACACTCTCTTTATCTACCCATCCCTCTACACACCGATCCATCCATCTATTTATCTAACTATCCATCTATCAATCCATCAATATATCCACCATCCACCAGACCTCCAATCTATCCATTTATCTATCTATCTATCTATCTATCTATCTATCTATCTATCTATCTATCTATCTATCTATCTATCTATCTATCTATCTATCGGTCTGCCCATCTGTCTGTGTATCTCTCTCTCTGTCTTTCTATCCCTAGAACACTCTATTCATCTATCCCTCAAACTATCCATCCATGCATCCATCCACCCATCTATCCATCCATCTGTCTGTCCATCTGTCTGTCTATCTATCTATCTATCTGAGATTGTGTGTTTGTCTATCTCTGTCTATCAATCTATCCCGCTATCTATCCATCCATCCGTCCATCCATCTTTACATACGTAGATACATCCAACCTCCCATTCACTTATCCAACCATCCTTCCATCTACCAATCCAACCACCCATCCACCCATCCATCCACCACCCACCAATCCACCCATCCACCTATCCACACATCCACTTACCCACTCACGCATCCATCCACCTATCCATCTATCCACCGGCCATCTGTCTATTGTTCCAACAATCTAACCATCTATACTCCCAACTATGCACCCATCCATCCACCCACCCTCTATCTGCCCTTCTCTACAACTCTCATTCTGTCTGTCTGTGTATCTAATGTTTGTTCTATCTATCTATCTATCTATCTATCTATCTATCTATCTATCTATTTATCCATTAACCTATCCAACCATCCATACACCCATTGATCATCTCTCCACCAACCCATCTATCTATCCACCCACCAAAACACCCACCTTTCTGTCTGTCCTGTCCTCCATCCATCCGTCTCTCGGTTTCTTTCTTTGAGTGTCTGTGTCTCTGTATCCATCTATCCCTCTATCTTTCTGTACATCAATATGTACATCCTTGCACCCACCCATCCAGCTATCCACACTTCCTTGCATCTATCCATTCATCTATCTATCCATCTGTCTGTCCATCTGTCTGTCTGTCTTCCTCTTTCTGTGTATCTATCTATCCATCTATCACTCTATTCATCTATCCCTCCAGCTATCCATCCATGCACCCATCCGCCCATCTATCAGTCCATTTATCTATCTATCTATCTATCTATCTATCTATCTATCTATCTATCTATCTAGCTAACTATCTATCTCTGTGATTGTTTGTCTATCTCTCTCTATCAATCTATCCCGCTATCTATCCATCTATCCATCCATCCTTCCATCTGTACATACATAGACACATCCATCCTCCAAAACACTTATCCAACCATCCTTCCAACTACTGATCCCACCACGTATCCATCCCTCCACACAACCATCCAACCATCCACCTGTCCAACCATTGACCCACCAGTCCATGCATCCACCCATCCTTCCATTAGTCCACCCACCCATCCACCCTTCCAACCATCCATCCATCCACCCACCCACACATCCAACCATCCTCCTACTAGCGCACACACCCACCCAATCAACCACGTGCCCTCCAAACCAACTATCTCCCCACTATCTACCTACGTTCCTTTCTAATATCATAACTACCTACTTACGTACCTTCCTATATATATACATCCATCCACAAATTCATACGTCCACCAATCCATCCATCCATCCATCCAACAATCCATTCATCCAACCACACACTCGTGCAACCACCCACCAATCCACCCGCCCACCCATCCAACCATACATCCACCTAGCCACCCATCCATTCACCCATCCATCCACCCACCCATCCACTCATCCAAACATCCACACATCCATTCATCCATAGACCCATACATACACCCATCCACCCACCTATCCACCCATCCATCCACCTATCCATTTATCCATCCATCCATCCATGCATCCATCCATCCATTCATCCATCTCTTCCTCCAATGAACCACCCATCCATCCACCCATCCACCCACCCACCCATCCAACCATCCATCCACCTAGCCACCTATCAACCCACTCATCCATCCACCCACCCATCCACTCATCCACACATCCATTCATCCATACATCCATGCATCCACCCATCCACCCATCCATCCACCAATCCATTTATCCATCCATCCATACATTCATCCATCTCTTCCTCCAATGAACCACCCACCCATCCATCCACCCATCCACCCACCCACCCATCCATCCATCCACCCATCCATCTGGTTGTAAAGTGAATTCCCATCCTCACACATCACCCGACTCCAGAATCAATGCCCAGTGCATCCACTGTAAAATCAGATTCCTGGAACTGGATGGCAGATATGATCAATGAACTGGAAATCACACTTCATTGCGTGTGTGGTGTGACATGATACACAAATCAATGCCAGCAGACCCAACTTCCTCTTGGCAAGTCCGACATGACTCCTTCATAGACTCATCCCTCAAGCCTGCCTTCCTGCTGTGCAACCCCACAAAATGGGAACCCTGGGAACACAGTGGGGTGAAGCTCACCTCAAACCTGACCGGCAGGTAGTAATTCGCGCTGGTGGCCACACACAGCAGATGGAGGTGAAGAACCCCATCCTCAGCCACTGCACCCCAACTTTCCGCTGCTGTGGTTCCTGCCCCTGCTTTCCTGTCCCAGAGCTGAGCATGCGCAGGCCAACGGCACGTCCACACCATTTATTAAAAAACAAAAACAAAAATTGTCGGGCTTTGCCAGAAAATAGTTGGAGCAGAAAAAAATTAGAAATCCTTCCTTTTCCTTGTTGGCAAGGCCAGGCCAGAGGCCAATGGTGATCCGGAGGACGACGGGAATCCAGGTCATGTGAGGTGCTCTGTGCCCAGTTCTACTTATTATTTTTATTTCCTTATTCCACTGGATATATTTCATTTTATTTATTTTCCTCTTGGTTTCCCAATCGTGTAAAGAAGCATAAAGGGCACCACAGCAAGGCCTTCCAGAATTTTCCAGTTTAAAGTGACAGGCCAGGAGCCACTGGGGCCTCAGCATGGAGATTTCAGTACTTCAATTCCCTACGTCATGGCATTGATTTTCAAAAAAAATTATCCCCTTTCTGTGGTTCGGGCAGGCAGGGAACCTCGTTCCCTAGCCGGGTGGTGAAGTGCAGTGATGGAAAATCATGATGGTCACTTCCTGGGGTTGTTTAGAGGTGACTTCCCTTCCAGTATGATCTTCTGTAATGTAGGTTATCAATAGATTTAATATCTCAATATAGAGAGTACTACATCAATATGGGTGTATCTACTTATCTATCCTCCATTTAACTATCCATCCGGCCACCCACCCATCCACCCATCCATCCCTTCAACCATCCACTCACCCATCCATCCATCCACCCATCCACCCACCCTTCAACCCACCCACCATTTCAACCTTCCACCCATTCACCCACACATCCATCCACATACCCATCCAACCATCAATCCCCCATCCACCCACCAATCCACACACCCTTCCATCCACCTACCCCTTCACCCACCCATCCTCAACCCACCCACCAATCCACCCACCCATCCATCCACCCATCCTTCCATCTACCCACCCACCCATCCACCCACCCATCCACCACCAATCCATCCACTCACATCCATCCAACCATCCATCCACCCACCCACCCATCCAACCATCCATTCACCCACCTATCCACCCATCCATCCACCCATCCATCTATACAAACACCAATCCATCCACCCACCCATCCACACACCCACGCACCCATCCATCCTCCCACCCACCCATCCAACCACCAACCACACATCCAACCACCCATCCACCCTCTCACCCACCCACCCATCTACCCATCGCTCCATTCATCCACCTACCCAGCCACCCACCCACCCAGCCTCTGACTCTCCCACCCATCCATTCACCCAACCACCTACCCATCCATCCATGCACCCACCTACCCATCCACCCACCCACCCACCCATCCATCCTCCCACCCACCCATCAAATCCCCCATTCAATCACACATCCATCCACCAATCCACCGTTTCACCCACCCACCCATCCACCCATCCACCCACTGATGCACTCACCCACCCATCCAAACATCCACCCACCCATCCATACTCCCACCCACACATCCAACCACCCATTCAACCACACATCCACCCACCCATCCACCCTTTCACACACCCATCCATCTACCCATCCCTCCATCCATCCACCTACCCAGCCACCCAAGCACCTGGCCTCCCACCCACCCATCCATCCATCCAAACACCCACCACACATCCATCCATGCACACACACACCCATCTACATATCCACCCATCCACTCACCCATCCATCCATCCATCCATCCTACCCCCATCTACCCACCCACCCATCCACCCACCCATCCATCCACCCACAAACCTTCCCATCCACCCACCCACACAGCCATCAACCCACCCACCCACCCACCCATCCATCCATCCACCCACCAACCCATCCAACCAAACAATCATCCACCCCCTCACCCACCATCCACCCACGGATGTATGGGTGGATGGACTAAAGTACTGATGGACAGACAAATGGATGGGTGGGTGGATTTATTGATGGCTGGATGGAAAGGTGGACAAATGGATAGTTGGGTGGTTGGGTGGATGGATGGTTGGAGGTCTGGATGGATAGAAAGATGGATGGATGTACATACAGATGGACAGACTTACAGACAGATGGATAGATGGGTGGATAGATACATGGCTGGATGGATGGAGGGAGGGGTGGGTGGGAGTGTAGATGAATGGATGGGTGGATAGATGGGTGGGAGGATGGGTGCTTGGGCAGTTGGATGTTGGGGTGGTTGAGTGTATGGCTGGGTGGATGGATGGATGGATGGATGGACAAACAGATGGACTGATAGGGAGATGCGTGGTTGGGTGGGTACATGGAAGGAAAGTTGGTGAATGGATGGCTGGATTGATGGGTATATGGATGGATGGAGGGAAGGTGGGTTGTTGGGAGGATGTGTGGATGGATAGGAGAATGGACAGACGGTTTGATGGGTGGAGGGATGGATGGGTTGATGGTGGAAAGTACTCACGGACAGACAGACGGGTGGACGGGTGGATGGATGTATGGAAGGAAGAGAGAATGGATGGATGGAAGGGAGGAAAGAAGGGAGGATGTATGAATGGGTGGATGGATGAGTGGATACCCGGTCGGGAGAGTGGATGGATGGATATGTGGGTTGTTGGGTGGATGTGTGGATGGGTAGGAGGATGGATGGATGGATGCATGGGTGGTTGGGTGTTTGGGTGGATGGATGGAAGGATAGGTGGGATGTTGGGTGGATGTGCGGATGGATGGTGGGATTGGTGAAAGGATACATGGATGTTTGGAAAGAAGTACTGATGGGTGGCCAATTGGATGGATGGGTGTTGGGTAGATGGCCAAATGGATAGGTGGTTAGTTGGGTGGATGAATAGTTGGAGGTCTGCATGGATAGCAGGATGGATGGATGCACATACAGTAGGATAGACTGACAGACAGATGGATGGATGTGTTGATGGATACTTGACTAGGTGAATGGATGAATGGGTGGGTGGAAGTGTAGTTGAATGGATAGGTGAATGGGAGGATTGATGGGTGGATGAGAGGATGGGTGGGTGGATGGGTGGATGCATGGATGGATGGGTGGGTGGATGGATGGGTGGGTGGATGAATGGATGAGTGGGTGGAAGGCTGTGTGGATGCATATATGGACAGATAAAAGGGTGGTTGGGTAGGTGGGTAGGTGGATAAATACATAGATAGATAAATGGATTCATGGATAGATGCACAGATGGATGGTCAGATGGATACATCTCCGGGTGTACAGTTAGATGGATGGATGAATGGATGGATAAGTAGATCCCTATAGGCATAGATAGATGGATAAAAGATAGATGGGTGGAAGGACAGATGGACGGATTGATGAAGAGAGGGAGAGATCAATAGGCTATAGTTAGATAGGTGGATAGGCAGGGAGATGCACCCATATTGATATATTTCCCTCTATGTTGAGATATATCAAATCCATTTATATCCTACATCACAGAAGAACTTACTGGAATGCATGCCCCCTCTAAACAGCCCCAGGAAGTGACCATCATGATTTTCCATCTCTGCACTGCACAACTCGGCTACCGAATGAGGTTCTCTGCCCGCCTGACCCACAAAAAGGGGATTTTTTAAGAGAAAAAATAATGCCATGACATAGGGAAATGAAGGAGTGAGTTCTTCAGGCCGAGGCGCCGGAGGCTCCTGGCCTGTCACTTCAGCTGGAAATTCTGGAAGAACTTGCTGCTGTGCCCTTTACGCTGTTACCCAATTGGGCAACCGAGTGGAAAAGTAAATGAAATAGATCAAGTGGAATAATACAAGAAAATTAAATAAACGGAATAAAATAAATAATATCGGGTGTAAGGCAGATCATCTGACCTGGAATCCTCGCTTCTGCCTCATTAAGATGCCATCGTCTTCTGGCCCATCCTGGCCATCCAGGAAAATGAGGGGTTTCTTATATTTTTCTACTATTTTTCTGAGGAAACCCCACAGGTGTTTATATTTTTATTATTTTTTAACTAAATAAAATGGTATAAATGTGGCATTGGCTTCTGTTGTGAGCTCAGGGAGCAGGTAGGTAATTAGGGAGGTAGGTAGCTAGGTAGGTTGGTGGGTAGGGAGGTATCGAGATTGGTGGATGGATGGATGGATGGATGGGTGGCTGGATGGGTGGATGGGTGGATGGATGGGGGAGGGAACAAGAGATGAATGGTTGAATGGGTGGGCGGATAGATCGGTGGGTAGATGGGGGATGAGTTGATGGATGGATGGGTGAATGGGTGGATGGGTGGGTGAGTGGGTGGATGTGTAGATGGTTGAGTGGGTAGATGGATGGAGGGAGGGATGAACGGATGAATGGATGAATGGGTGGGTGGATGGATGGATGCATGGACAGATGGAAGGCTTGATGGAAGGATGAATTCATGGATGGCTGGGTGGGTAGATGGACGGTTGGCTGTTTGGATGGATGGATGGATTGATGGACAGATAGAGGGCTACATGGTTAGAGAAAGAAAGAGAGAGACAAACAGACACACAGACCGACACAAGCACAGATATGGAGATAAATTGATAGACAGACAGACAGAACTACAGATAGGTAGGTAGATAGACAGATAGATAGAGAGATACATACATACATACATACATACATACATACATAGATAAAAAGATAGATACATAGATAGATGAATGAGTGAATGGGTGGATAGTTTGATGGACAGATAGATTGATAGATGGATAGATAGAGATAAATAGAAAGACAGACAGATGGATGGATAGATTGGCAAATTGATGGGTGGGAGGAAGAGTGGATGGGTGGACAAATTGATGTATAGTAGATAATGGGATAGATGGATATATAGACAGAAATACAGTCAAATAATCAGAGGGATGGAGAACTGACCAATGGATTGTTGGAGAGATGGATGGGTGGATGGCTGGGTCAATGGGTGGATGGATGGGTTGGTGGATGGCTGGATGTGTGGGTGGATGGGTAGGCGGTGGACGAATTGGTAGGTGGATGGATGGATGGGTGGAGGGGTGATTGGATGGGAAGTTGGGTGGGTGGGTACATGGATGGATTCGTGGGTGGGTGGTGAATGAATTGGTAGGTGGATGGGTGGGCTGGTAGGTGGATGGATGGATAAGTGGATGGATGAGCGGATGGATGTGTGGGTAGATTGATAGAAGGATGGATGGATAGATGGTTTCATGCACGGATGCGTGGGTGGACGGATGGATGGATTAGTGGATGTGTGAATGGGGGGATGGGTGGATGGGTGGATTCATGGATGGGAGGAAGGATGGTTGGGAGTATGGGTGGGTGAGTGGATGGATGGATGGGTGGATTAAATGGTTGTTGGTTAGGTGGGGCGTGAATGGATGGATGATGGGTGGATGGGTGGATGTGTAGATGGGTGGGTGTATGGATGGGTGGGTGTATGGATGCGTGGGTGGGTGGATCGGTGGATGGATGGGTGGTTGGGTGAATGGGTGGATGTGTCGATGGATGTATGCATGGACAGATGGTTCGATGGGTCGTTGAGTGGTTGTGTAGGTGGATAGGAAGATGGATGGATGTTTGGAAGGGTGATGCATGGATGGATGGATGGAAGGACAAACTTACTCATGGACAGACCGACAGACAGATGGATGAATGCGTGGATGGGTGGAAGTGTGGAAGGATGGATTCATGGATAGATGCACGGAGGGATGGTCAGATGAATACATGGGTGGATGGATAGTTGGATTCATGGATGGATGGATGGATGGATGGATGGATGGATGGATGGATGGGTAGCTCCATGTAGGTATAGATAGATGGGTAAATGATAAATGGGTGAAATGATAGATGGACGGATTGATGGGGAGATGGAGAGATAAATAGACGATAGCTAGATAGGTGGACAGGCAGGGAGATACATCGATATTGATATATTTCCCTGTATGTTGAGATATATTAAATCCATTCATATCCTTCATCACAGGAGAACATACTAAAAAGCAAGCTACCTCTAAACACCCTCAGGAAGTGACCATCATGATTTTCCATCACTGTACTTCACAACCTGGCTATAGAACGAGGTTCTCTGCCCGCCTGTCCCACAAAAAGGTGATTTGTTAAGAGAAAAACATAATGACATAATGTAGGGAACGAAGGAGTCGCTTCTCCAGCCTGAGTTCCTGTGGCTACCGGCCTGTCATTTCAGCTGTAAAATTCTGGAAGGACTTGCTGCTGTGCCCTTTACACTATGTTACCCCATTGGGCAACCAAATGGAAAAATAAAGGAAATACATCAAGTGGTGTCGCACTACACTCACTGGTTGTGGGGACAGCATTACACGCTTCTCCCACCTAAGGGAGGCCACAGCGTGTCCCGTTTGGGGCTAAACTGAGATGGGGTAAAGCTGACGAAACCCCCCATCCCTAGCCCCTTGTCAGCACAGATAGATAGATAGATAGATAGATAGATAGATAGATAGATAGATAGATAGACAGATAGACAGACAGACAGATAGATAAATATACTGATAGATAGATAGACAGAAAGACAGAGAGCCAGATAGACAGTAGACAGACTGACATACAGACGTTATCTCATTGGGCAACCAAGTGGAAAAATAAATGTAATACATCAAGTGGAAAAATAAAATAAAATAAAATAAAATAAAATAAAATAAAATAAATGATATTGGGCTCTAGGCAGTCATCTGGCCTGGAATCCTGGCGTCCACCTCATTAAGACGCCATCTTCCTCTGGCCCATTCTGGCCAACCAGAAAAATGAAAGGTTTCTTATTTTTTCTTTCTTGCTTCTAACATTTTTCTGGGGAATCCCCACAGATGTTTATTTTTCATTATTTTATAAATAAATAAAATGGCATAAACGTGGCATGGGTTTCTGCTCTGAGCTCTGGGAGAGGAGGGGAAAGCAGGTAGGTAAGGGAGGTAGGAAGGAAGGTGATTGTCAGGGTATGTTGGTGGGTAGGGAGGTAGGGAGATTGGTGGAGGAATGGATGGATGGGTGGATGGATGGATGGATGGGGGCTGGGACAAGAGATGAATAGTTGAATGAGTGGGTGGATGGATGGGTGGGTGGATGGATGGATAGGTAGGTGAATGGGTGGATGGGTGGGTGAATAGATGGGTTTGTAAGTGGGTGGATGTGTAGGTGGCTGGGTGGGTAAATGGATGGATGGAGGGGAGAATGACGTTTGAATGGATGAATGGGTGGGTGGATGGATGGATGGACAAATGGTAGGATTGGTGGAAGTATGGATTGATGTATGGCTGGGTGGGTAGATGGATGGTTTTGTGGTTGGATGGATGGATGGATGGATGGATTGATGGATAGATAGAGGGCTACATGGAGAGAGAACGAGAGAGAGGGGAATAGACAAACACACAGACCTCGACAAGCACAGATATGTAGATAAATTGATAGATAGACAGACAGACACAACTACACTTAGATAGCTAGATACATAGATAGATGAATGAGTGAAAGGGTGGATAGTTTTATGGATAGATAGATTGATAGATGGATAGATAGACAGAGAGAAATAGGCAGAGAGACCGACAGATGAATGGATAGATTGGCAAATTGATGGATGGGAGGAAGAGTGGATGGGTGGACAAATTGATGTATAGTAGATAGTGGGATAGATGGATATATAGACACAAATACAGTCAAATAAACAGAGGGATGGAAGACCGACCAATGGTTCGTTGGAGAGATGGATGGGTGGATGGTTGGGTCAATGGGTGGATGGGCGGGTTGGTGGATGGCTGTATGGGTGGGTGGATGGGTAGATGGGTGGTTGGGTGGGTGGGTGGATGTGTGGATGGATGGGTGGGCGGTGGATGAATTGGTAGGTGGGTGGATGGATGGGTGGAGGGGTGATTGGATGGAAAGATGGGTGGGTCTGTATGTGGATGAATGTGTGGGTGGGTGGTGAATGAATTAGTAGGTGAATGGGTGGATGGGTGGGTGCGTGGTGAATGAATTGGTAGGTGGATAGGTGGATGGGTGGGCTGGTAGGTGGATGGATGGATGTGTGGATGGATAAGCGGATGGATGTTTGGGTAGATGGGTAGAAGGATGGATGGATAGATCTGGTTGCATGCACGGAAGCATGGGTGGGCAGATGGATGAAGTGGTGGATGGGTGAATGCAGGGATGGGTGGATGGGTGGATTCATGGATGGGAGGATGGATGGTTGGGTGAATGGGTGGGTGAGTGGATGGATGAGTGGATTAAAGGGTTGTTGGTTAGGTGGGGGAGTGGATGGATGGATGATGGGTAGATGGGTGGATGGGTAGATGGTTGAGTGTATGGATGGGTTGGTGGGTGGGTGGATGGTTGAATGGGTGGATGTGTTGATGGATGGATGCATGGACAGATGGATAGGTGGGTGGTTGGCTGGTTGTGTAGATGAGTAGGAGAATGGATGGATATTTGGATGGGTAATGAATGGATGGATAGATGGATGGATGGATGGATGGGTGGACGGACGGACATACTCATGGACAGACCGACAGACAGATGGATGGATGCGTGGATAGGTGGATGGGTGGAAGGATGGAGTCATGGATAGATGCACGGAGGGGTCAGATGAATACATGGGTGGATGGATAGTTGGATTGATGGATGGGATGGATAGATCCATATACGTATAGACAGATGGATAAATGATAGATGGGTTGAAGTACAGATGGACGGATTGATGGAGAGATAAATAGACGGTGTGTGGATTTATAGATTGGTGGATGGATGGGTGGATAGATGGAGGGCTGAGGGGGTGGATAGAAGAATGTGTGGGTGGGTTGATGCGTGGATTGTTGGGTACGTGGGTGGATGGATGATTGGACAGATTTGGGATTGTTTGAAGGACGGATGGCCAGGTGGTTGGGTGGGTAGATAGGTGGATGGATGGGTGGATGGATGGGTGGACAGATGCATGGGTGGGTCAGTGGGGGGATGAATGGGTGGTTGGATGGATGGATGGATGGATGGATGTTTGTATTGTTGGATGCATGGATGTATGGATGTACTAATGGACAGACTGACAGAAAGATGGATGGATGGGTAGATGGGTGGAAGGATGGGTTCACAGATGGATGTTTGGGTGGTTGAGTGGATGGGTGGGTGGATGAATGGATGGATGGGTCGTGGGTATGTGGAGGTTTGGGTGGATGGCAGGAAGGAAGAAAGGTTGAATTGTTGGATGAATGGGAGGATGGATGGATGGGTGGACGTCCAGATGGACAGAAGAATGGACTGACAGACAGAAGCATGGATGGGTAGGTATATGTAAGGCTAGTTGGGTGGTGGATGGATGGATGGATGGGTGGATGGATAAGTGGATGGATGTGGGGCTGGGTTGGTGTGTGGGTGCATGGGTGTATGGGTGTTTGTGTGGGTGGGTGGGTAGGTGGGTGGATGGATAGATGGATGGATGAATGGATGTGTGGATGTGGATGGATGGGTGGGTGGCTGGATGGGGTTACAGATGGGTGGGTGGATGGATGGGTGTGTTAATTGTTAGATGGATGGGTGGATGGGTGGGTGGATAGGAGGGTGGGTGAATGGATGGGTGGATGGCGCATGGGTGAATGGGTGGATGGGTGGATGGATGGATAGATGGATGAACGGTTGGACGGATGGATGAATGGGTGGGTGGATTGATGGATAGATGAATGGGTGGGTGGATGAGTGGGTGGGTGGGTGGCGGGTGGTTGATGGATGTGTGGATGAATGAGTGGGTGGATGGGTGGATGGATGAGTGGATGGCTGTATGGGTTGATGGATGGGTGGGTGGATGGATGGGTGTATTATTTGTTAGATGTGTGGGTGGATGGGTGGGTGGATGAGTGGGTGGATGAATGGACGGGTGGATGGGTGGATGGCGCATGGGTGAAAGGGTGGATTGGTGGGTGGATGAGTGGGTGGATGAACGGACAGGTGGATGGATGGATGGCGCATGGGTGAAGAGGTGGATGGGTGGATGGATGGGTAGATGGATGAACGGTTGGATGGGTGGATGAATGGGTGGGTGGATGGATGGATGGGTGGATGAATGGGTGGGTGGATGGATGGATGGGTGGATGAATGAGTGGGTGGATGGGTGGGTGGGTGGTGGGATGTGTGGATGGGTGGATTGATGGATGGGTGGGTGGGTGGGTTAACAGGTAGGTGGATGGGTTGGTGGATGGGTGGATTATTGGATGAATAGGTGGTGGATGGATGGATGGGTGGGTGGGTGGAAGGGAAATGGATGGGTGGATGGATGGATGGATGGATGGACGAATGTACTGTTGCATGGACCAACAGACAGATACATAGATGGGTGGATCCGTGGATGGATGTGTCGACAGCTTGATGTTTTAGTGGTTGAGTGGATCAGTGGGTTTATGGATTGATGGACGGATGGACAGATGGATGGACTGACAAACGGATGCATGGATGGGTGTGTACCTGGATGGATAGTTGGGTGGGTGGATGGAAGGATGAATGGATGGAGGGAAGTCAGGTAGGAAGGAAGGATGAAAGGATGGACTGAAGGAAGGAAGGACGGCAGGAAAGAAGGAAGGGTGGATGAATTGGAGGATGGATATGCGAGAATTGATGGATGGATGTTTGGATGGATATGTGGGTGGTTGGGTGGATGTTTGAATGGATAGGAGGATGGATGGATGGTTGGATTGGTGGACAGATAGATGTATGGATGGACAGAAGTACTGATGGATGGACAGGTGGATGGATGGGTGGGTGTGTAGGTGGTCAAATGGATTGGTGGGTGTTTGGGTGGATGGATGGTTGGAGGTCTGGATGGATAGGAGGATGGATGGATGAACATACAATTGGACAGACTGACAGAAAGATGGTTGAATGGGTGGATGGATACTTGACTAGGTGGATGGATGGATGGGGGTTGGGAGTGTAGGTGAATGAATGGCTGGGTGGATGGGTGAATGGGTGGATGGATGGATGGATGGATGGATGGAAGTATTGATGGACAGACAGATGGATGGGTCGGTGGGTGGATGTATACCTGGGTGGATAGGTTGACAAATGGATAGGTGGGTGCTTGTGTTGATGGATGGTTGGAGGTCTACTGGATAAGAGGATTGATGGATGGATGTACAGATGGACAGACTGACGGATTGATGGATGGAAGGACAGAAGTATTGATGGATGGACAGATGTAGGGATGGGTGGATGGATACTTGGCTGGGTAGATGGATGGATGGGTGGATGGATGGAAAGAAGGAAGAGTGGATGGATAGTTGGATGGATGGGTGAATGTATGTATGTATGTATGTATGGATGGATGGATGGATACACGAACATGCTAATGGACGGACAGGCAGACAGATGGATTTGTTGGTGAATTATGGATTAGAATATTGTAGAATAGAATAGAATAGGAGTAGAATAGTCTAGAATAGAATGGAATGGAGTAGAATATTCAGGAATAGACTAGAATGGTGTAGAAAATTCTAGAATAGAATAGAATGGAGTTGAATATTCTAGAATAGGGAAGAATAGAATAGAGTGGAATGGAATGGAGTAGAATATTGAAGAATAGAATAGATTGGAGTAGAATATTCTAGAATAGAATAGAATAGAATAGAATAGAATAGAATGGAATGGAAGTGAGTAGAATATTCTAGTATAGAATAGAATAGAATGGAGTAGAATATTCTAGAATAGAATAGAATAGATTGGAGTAGAATATTCTACAATAGAATAGAATAGATTGGAGTAGAATATTCTAGCATAGAATAGAATAAAGAAGAATAGAATAGAATAGAATGGAGTAGAATAGAATAGAATAGAATGGAGAAAAATAGAATAGAATAGAATAGAATGGTGTAGAATATTCTAGAATAGAATAGAATAGATTTGAGTACAATATTCTAGAATAGAATCGAATGCAGTAGAATATTCTAGAATAGAATAGAATAGAATAGAATGTAATGGAGTCGAATATTCTAGAATAGAATAGAATAGAATGGAGTAGAATATTCTAGAATAGAATAGAGTAGAATATTCTAGAATAGAATAGAATAGGAGTAGAATATTCGAGAATAGAATGGAATGCAATGGAGTAGGACATTATAGAATAGAAGAGAATAAAATAGAAAAAATAGAACAGAATGGAATGTAGTAGAATACTCTGGAATCGAACCGAATAGAGTAGAATGGAGTAGAATATTCTAGAATAAAATGGAATCAAATCGAATCCAATCGAATCCAATCGAATAGAATATAACAGAATGGAGTAGAATAATCTAGAATAGAAAGGAATAGAATGGAGTAGAATATTCCAGAATATTCTAGAATAGAACGGAATAGAATAGAATAGATTACAGTACAATATTCTAGAATAGAATAGAATAGAATAGGAGTAGAATACTCTAGAATAGAATGTAATGGAATGGAGGAGGATATTCCAGAATAGAAGAGAATCAAATAGAATAGAATAGAACAGAATGGCAAGGAGTAGAATATTCTGGAATGGATTCAAATAGAGTAGAATGGAGTAGAATATTCTAGAATAAAATATAATCAAATCGAATCGAATAGAATCGAATCAAATACAATCGTATAGAATATAATAGAGTAGAATGGAGTAGCATATTGTAGAATAGAAAGGAATAGAACAGAATAGGAGTAGAATATTCTAGAATACAATAGAATGGAGGAGAATATTCTAGAACAGAATAGATTAGAATGGAATGGAGTAGAATATTCTAGAATAGAATAGATTGGAGTAGAATAATCTTGAATAGAATAAAATAGAGTAGAATATTCTAGAATAGAAGAGAATACAATAGAATAGATTGGAGTAGAATATTCTAGAATAGAATAGAATAGAATAGAATGGAGTAGAAAAATACAGAATAGAATAGAATAGAATGGAAGGGAATGGAGTAGAGTATTCTAGAAGAGAATAGAATAAAATGGAATGGAGTAGGATATTCTAGAATAGAATACAATAGAATGGAGTAGATTATTCTAGAATAGAATGGAATGGAATGGAGTAGAATATTCTAGAAAAGAAGAGATTGGAGTAGAGTATTTGAGAATTGAATAGAATACAATAGAATGGAGTAGAATATTCTAGAATAGAATGGAATAGAATGGAATGGAGTAGGATATTCTAGAATAGAATACAATAGAATGGAGTTGAATATTCTAGAATAGAATGGAATGGAGTAGGATACTTTAGAATAGAATAGAATAGAATGGAATGAGGGTGGATATTCTAGAGTAGAATAAAATAGAATGGAGTAGAATATTCTAGAATAAATTAGAATGGAATGGAGTAGAATATTCCAGAATAGAATAGAATGGAATGGAGTAGGATATTCTATATTAGAATAGAATAGAATACAATGGAGTAAAATATTCTAGAGTAGAATGGAATAGACTAGAATAGAAGGGAGTAGAATATTCTAGAATAGAATAGAATGGAGTAGAATATTCTAGAATAGAATAGAATAGAATAGAATGGAGTAGAATATTAAGAATAGAATGGAATAGAATAGAATAGGAGTAGAATATTCTAATATAAAATGGAATGGAGAAGAATGGGGTAGAATATTCTAGAATAGAATGGAGTGGAATATTCTATAATAGAATGGAATAGAATGGAATAGTATATTCTAGAATAGAATGGAATAGAATACAAAAGAATGGAGTAGAATATTCTACAATGGAATAGAATGGAATGGAAAGGAGGAGAATATTCTAGAAAAGAATAGATTGGATTAGAGCATTAGAGAACTGGATAGAATACAATAGAATGGAGTAGATTATTCTAGAATAGAATAGAATAGAATGGAATGAGTAGGATATTCTAGAATAGAATACAATAGAATGGAGTAGAATATTCTAGAATAGAAGAGAATAGAATGGAATTGAGTAGGATATTCTAGAATAGAATAAAATAGAATCGAGTAGAATATTCTAGAATAGAATAGAATGGAATAGAGTAGAATATTCTAGAATAGAATAGAATGGAATGGAATAGAATATTCTAGAATAGAATAGAATAGAATGGAATGGAGTTGGATATTCTAGAATAGAATAAAATAGAATGGAGTAGAATATTCTAGAATAGAATAGAATGGAATGGAGTAGAATATTCTAGAATACAATAGAATGGAATGGAGTAGAATAGAATAGAATACAAAGGAGTAGAATATTCTAGACTAGAAAGGAATAGAATGGAGTAGAATATTCCAGAATATTGTAGAATAGACTGGAATAGGATAGAATAGAATGGAATAGAATAGAATGGAGTAGAGTATTCCAGAATAGAACAGAATGGAATGGAGTAGCATATTCTAGAATAGAAAACAATAGAATGGAGTAGAATATTCTAGAATAGGATAGAATGGAACGGAATGGAGTAGAATATTGTAGAAAAAAATACATTGGACTATAGCATGCCAGAATTGAAAAGAATACAATACAATGGAGTAGAATATTCTAGAATAGAATAGAATAGAATGGAATGGAGTAGAATATTCTAGAATAGAACACAATAGAATGCAGAAGAATAATCTACAATAGAATAGAATGGAATAGAGTAGAATATTCTAGAATAGAATAGAATAGAATGGAATGGAGTAGAATATTCTAGACTAGAATAGAATGGAATGGAGTAGAATATTCTAGAATAGAATAGATTAGATTGGAATGGAGTTGGATATTCTAGAATAGAATAAAATTGAATGGAGTAGAATACTCTAGAATAGAATAGTATGGAATGGAGTAGGATATCCTAGAATAGAATAGAATAGAATACAATGGAGTAGAATATTCTAGAGTAGAATGGAATAGAATGGAGTAGAATATTCCAGAATATTCTAGAATAGAATGGATTAGAATAGATTATTATAGAGTAGAATATTCTAGAATAGAACAGCATGGAGTAGAATATTCTAGAATATAATACAATAGAATGGAGTTGAATATTCTAGAATAGAATGGAATGGAGTAGGATACTCTAGAATAGAATACAATAGAATGGAGTAAAATATTCTAGAATAGAATAGAATGGAATGGAGTAGAATATTCTAGAATAGAATAGAATAGAATGGAATGAGGGTGGATATTCTAGAGTAGAATAAAATAGAATGGAGTAGAATATTCTAGAATAGAATAGAATGGAATGGAGTAGAATATTCCAGAATAGAATAGAATGGAATGGAGTAGGATATTCTATATTAGAATAGAATAGAATACAATGGAGTAAAAATATTCTAGAGTAGAATGGAATAGAATAGAATAGAATGGAGTAGAATATTTTAGAATAGAATAGAATGGAGTAGAATATTCTAGAATAGAATAGAATAGAATGGAGTAGAATATTTAGAATAGAATGGAATAGAATAGAATAGGAGTGGAATATTCTAATATAAAATGGAATGGAGAAGAATGGGGTAGAATATTCTAGAATAGAGTGGAGTGGAATATTCTATAATAGAATGGAATAGAATGGAATAGTATATTCTAGAATAGAATGGAATAGAATACAAAAGAATGGAGTAGAATATTCTACAATGGAATAGAATGGAATGGAATGGAGTAGAATATTCTAGAAAAGAATAGATTGGATTAGAGCATTAGAGAACTGAATAGAATACAATAGAATGGAGTAGAATATTCTAGAATAGAAGAGAATAGAATGGAATTGAGTAGGATATTCTAGAATAGAATAAAATAGAATCGAGTAGAATATTCTAGAATAGAATAGAATGGAATAGAGTAGAATATTCTAGAATAGAATAGAATGGAATGGAATAGAATATTCTAGAATAGAATAGAATAGAATGGAATGGAGTTGGATATTCTAGAATAGAATAAAATAGAATGGAGTAGAATATTCTAGAATAGAATAGAATGGAATGGAGTAGAATATTCTAGAATACAATAGAATGGAATGGAGTAGAATAGAATAGAATACAAAGGAGTAGAATATTCTAGACTAGAAAGGAATAGAATGGAGTAGAATATTCCAGAATATTGTAGAATAGAGTGGAATAGGATAGAATAGAATGGAATAGAATAGAATGGAGTAGAGTATTCCAGAATAGAACAGAATGGAATGGAGTAGCATATTCTAGAATAGAATACAATAGAATGGAGTAGAATATTCTAGAATAGGATAGAATGGAATGGAATGGAGTAGAATATTGTAGAAAAAAATACATTGGACTATAGCATGCCAGAATTGAAAAGAATACAATACAATGGAGTAGAATATTCTAGAATAGAATAGAATAGAATGGAATGGAGTAGAATATTCTAGAATAGAACACAATAGAATGCAGAAGAATAATCTACAATAGAATAGAATGGAATAGAGTAGAATATTCTAGAATAGAATAGAATAGAATGGAATGGAGTAGAATATTCTAGACTAGAATAGAATGGAATGGAGTAGAATATTCTAGAATAGAATAGATTAGATTGGAATGGAGTTGGATATTCTAGAATAGAATAAAATTGAATGGAGTAGAATATTCTAGAATAGAATAGAATGGAATGGAGTAGGATATCCTAGAATAGAATAGAATAGAATACAATGGAGTAGAATATTCTAGAGTAGAATGGAATAGAATGGAGTAGAATATTCCAGAATATTCTAGAATAGAATGGATTAGAATAGATTATTATAGAGTAGAATATTCTAGAATAGAACAGCATGGAGTAGAATAGAATAGAATAGAATAGAATAGAATAGAATGGAATAGAATAGAATACAGTAGAGTATTCCAGAATAGAATAGAATGAACTAGAGTAGAATATTCCAGAATAAAATAGAATGGAATGGAGTAGAATATTCTAGAATAGAATAGAATAGAATGCAGTACAATAATCCAGAATATTCTAGAATAGAATGGAAAAGAGTAGAATAGAATGGAGTAGAATAGAATAGAATAGAGTGGAGTAGAATATTACAGAATATTCTAGAATAGAATGGAATAGAATGGAGTAGAATATTCTAGAATAGAATATAATGGAGTAGAATATTATAGAATAGAATAGAATGGAGTAGAATATACTAGAATAGAATGGAATAGAATAGGAGTAGAATATTCTAGAATAAAATGGAATGAAGAAGAAGGGAGTAGAATATTCTAGAATAGAATGCAGTAGAATATTCTACAATAGAATGGAAATGAATGGAGTAGGATATTCTAGAATAGATGGAATGGAATAGAACAGAATGGAGTAGAATATTCTAGAATAGAATAGAATGCAGTAGAATATTACAGAATTGAATACAATGGAATGCAGTAGAATATTATAGAATAGAAAAGAATAGAATAGAATAGGAATAGAATATTCTAGAATAGAATGAAATGGAGTAGAGTATTCTAGAATAGAATAGAATGGAGTAGAATATTCTAGAATAGAATAGAATCGAGTGGATTATTCTAGAAGAGAATGGAATGGAATGGAGTAGGATATTATAGAATAGAAGAGAATCAAATAGAAGAGAATGGAATAGAATAGAATAGGAGTAGAATACAATAGAATAGAATAGAACAGAATGGCGTAGAATATTCTAGAATAGAATAGAATAGGAGTAGAATATTCTAGAAGAGAATGGAGTGGAATGGAGTAGAATATTCTGGATTAGAATAGAATGGTGTAGAATATTATAGAATAGAATAGAATAGAAATGAATAGATAGGAGTAGAATATTCTAGAATAGAATAGAATGTAGTAGAATATTCTAGAATAGAATAGAATGGAGTAGAACATTCTAGAATAGAATAGAATGGAGTAGAATATTCGAGAATAGAATAGAATGGGGTAGAATATTCTAGAATGGAGTAGATTGGAGTAGAATATTCTAGAATAGAATAGATTGGAGTAGAATATTGTAGAATAGAATGGAATGGAGAAGGTTATTGTAGAATAGAATAGAATAGAATAGATTGGAGTAGAATATTATACAATAGAATAGAATGGAATGGAATGGAGTAGAATATTATAGAAAGGAATAGATTGGAGTCAAGAATTCGAGAATTGAATAGAATACAATAGAATGGAGTAGAATATACTAGAATAGAATAGAATAGAATAGAATGGAGTAGGACATACTAGAATAGAATACAATAGAATGGAGTAGAATATTCTAGAATAGAATGGAATGGAGTAGGATACTTTAGAATAGAATACAATAGAATGGAGTAAAATATTCTAGAATAGAATAGAATGGAATGGAGTAGAATATTCTAGAATACAATAGAATAGAATGGAATGGAATGGAGTAGAATATTCTACATAGAATAGAATGGAATGGAGTTGGATATTCTAGAATAGAATAAAATAGAATGGAGTAGAATATTCTAGAATAGAATGGAATGGAATAGAGCAGAATATTCTAGACTAGAATAGAATCGAATGGAATGGAGTTGGATATTCTGGAATAGAATAAAATAGAATGGAGTAGAATATTCTAGAATAGAATAGAATGGAATAGAGTAGAATATTCTAGAATAGAATAGAATGGAATGGAGTAGGATATTCTATAATAGAATAGAATAGAATACAATGGAGTAGTATATTCTAGAATAGAATGGAATAGAATAGATTATTATAGAGTAGAATATTCCAGAATAGAATAGAATGGAGTAGAATATTCTAGAATAGAATAGAATAGAGTATTCCAGAATAGAATAGAATGGACTGGAGTAGAATATTCCAAAATAAAATAGAATGGAATGGAGTAGAATATTCTAGAATATATTAGAATACAGTGGAGTAGATGTTCCGGAATATTCTAGAATATAATGGAAAAGAATACAATAGAATGGAGTAGATTATTTCAAGAATACAATGGAATAGAATGGATTAGAATATTTCAGAATATTCTAGAATAGAATGGAATAGACTAGAATAGAATGGAGTAGAATATTACAGAATAGAATATAATGGAGTAGAATATTCTAGAATAGAATAGAATAGAATGGGGAAGAATATTCTAGAATAGAATTGAATAGAATAGATTAGGAGTAGAATATTCTAGAATGAAACGGAATGGAGAAGAATGGAGTAGAATATTCTAGAATAGAATGGAGTGGAATATTCTATAATAGAATGGAATAGAATGGAATAGCATATTCTAGTATACAATGGAATAGATAAAATAGAATGGAGTATAATATTGTAGAATAGAATAGAATGCAGTAGAATATTCCCGAATAAAATAGAATGGAATGTAGTAGAATATTCCAGAATAGAAGAATACAATGGAGTAGAATATTATAGAATAGAATAGAATAGAATAGTAGTAGAATATTGTAGAATGGAATGGAATGGAATGGAATGGAGTAGAATATTCTAGAATAGAATAGAATGGAGTAGAATGGAGTAGGATATTCTAGAATAGAATGGAAATGAATTGAGTAGGATATTCTAGAATAGAATGGAATAGAACAGAACAAAATTGAGTAGAATATTCTAGAATAGAATAGAATGCAGTAGAATATTCCCGAATACAATAGAATGGAATGTAGTAGAATATTCCAGAATAGAAGAATACAATGGAGTAGAATATTATAGAATTGAATAGAATAGAATAGAATAGTAGTAGAATATTGTAGAATGGAATGGAATGGAATGGAATGAAGTAGAATATTCTAGAATAGAATAGAAGGAATAGAATAGGAGTAGAATATTCTAGAATAGAATGGAAAGGAATGGAATGGAGTAGAATATTTTAGAATAGAATAGAATGGAGTAGAATATTCTGGAATAGAATAGAATAGAATAGAATACTAGTAGATTATTCTAGAATACAATGGAATGTAATGGAGTAGGATATTATAGAATAGAAGAAAATCAAATAGAATAGAAAGGAATGAATAGAATAGAATAGGAGTAGAATATTCTACGATAGAATAGAACAGAATGGATTAGAATATTCTAGAATAGAATAGAATAGCAGTAGAACATTCTGGAATGGAATGCAATGGAATGGAATGGAGTTGAATATTCTGGAATAGAATAGAATGGTGGAGAATATTCTAGAATAGAATAGAATGGAGTAGAATATTCTAGAATTGATTAGAATAGAATGGAATGGAGTAGGATATTCTAGAATAGAATACAATAGAATGGAGTAGAATATTCTAGAATAGAATAGAATAGATGGAATGGAGTAGAATATTCTAGAATAGAATAGATTGGAGTGGAATATTCTAGAATGGAATGGAATGGATTAGGATATTCTAGTATAGAATAGAATAGAATGGAGTAGAATATTCTAGAATAGAATAGAATAGAATAGATTAGAGTACAATATTCTAGAATAGAATAGAATGGAATATAATATTCTAGAATAGAATAGAATAGAATAGAATAGATTGGAGTAGAATATTCTAGAATAGAATAGAATGGAATGGAGTAGAATATTCTAGAATAGAGTAGAATGGAGTTGACTAGAATATACTAGAATAGAAAAGAATGGAATGGAATGGAGTAGCATATTCTAGAATGGAATAAAATAGAACGGAGTAGAATATTCTAGAATAGAATAGAATGGAATGAAATGGAGTAGAATATTCTGGAAAAGAATAGATTGGAGTCAAGAATTCGAGAATTGAATAGAATACAATAGAATGGAGTAGAATATTCTAGAATAGATTAGAATAGAATGGAATGGAGTAGGACATACTAGAATATAATACAATAGAATGGAGTAGAATATTCTACAATAGAATAGAATAGAATGGAATGGAGTAGGATATTCTAGAATAGAATACAATAGAATGGATTAGAATATTCTAGAATAGAATAGAATGGAATGGAGTAGAATATTCTAGAATACAGTAGAATAGAATGGAATGGAGTAGGATATTCTAGAATAGAATACAATAGAATGGAGTAGAATATTCTAGATAGAATAGAATGGAATGGAGTTGGATATTCTAGAATTGAATAAAATAGAATGGAGTAGAATATTCTAGAATAGAATAGAATGGAATGGAGTAGAATATTGTAGAATAGAATAGAATAGAATGGAGTATGATATTCTAGAATAGAATAGAATGGAATACAATGGAGTAGAATATTCTAGAGTAGAATAGAATAGAATACAATAGAATAGAATAGAATAGAATGGAGTAGATTATTCCAGAATAGAATAGAATGGACTGGAGTAGAATATTCCAAAATAAAATAGAATGGAATGGAGTAGAATATCTAGAATAGAATAGAATAGAACGGAGTAGAATATTCCAGAATATTCCAGAATAGAATGGAATAGAATAGAATAGAATGGAGTAGAATATTCTAGAATAGAATATAATGGAGTAGAATATTCTAGAATAGAATAGAATAGAATAGAATAGAATGGAGTAGAATATTCTAGAATAGAATGGAGTGGAATGGAGTAGGATATTATAGAATAGAATAGAATAGATTAGAATGGAGTAGAATATTCTAGAATGGAATTGAATAGAATGGAGTAGGATATTCCAGAATATTCTACAATAGAATGGAATAGATAGAGCAGAATGGAGTAGAATATTTTAGAATGGAATAGATTATTCCAGCACCGAATAGAATGGAATGGATTAGAATATTCCAAAATAGCATAGAATAGAATGGAGTAGAATATTATAGAATAGAATAGAATAGAATAGATTGAGTAGGAGTAGAATATTCTAGAATAGAATGGAATGGAATGGAGTGGAAAGGAGTGAATATTCTAGAATAGAATGGAACAGAATAGAATAGGAGTAGAATATACAAAAATAGAAGAGAATAGAATGGATGGAACGTAGAAGAATATTCTAGAATAGAATTGATTGGAGTAGAATATTCGAGAATAGGATAGCATAGAATAGAATAGAATGGAGAAGAATATTCTAGAATAGAATAGAATAGATTGGAGTAGAATATTCTACAATAGAATAAAATAGAACAGTCTAGAATAGAATAAAATGGAGTAGAATATTCTAGAATAGAATAGAATAGATTGGATTAGAATATTCTAGAATAGAATAAAATAGAATAGAAGAGGAGTAGAATATCTAGAATAGAATGGAATGGAATGGAGTTGTATATTATAGAATAGAAGAGAATCAAATAGAATAGAATAGAATAGAATGGAATGGAGTAGAATATTCTAGAATGGAATGGAATAGAATGGAATAGAATATTCCAGAATATTCTAAAATAGAATGGATGAGAATAGAATGAAGTAGAATATTCCAGAATAGAATAGAATAGAATGGAGAAGAATATTCCAGAATATTCTTGAATAGAATGGAATAGAATAGAATGGAGTAGAATATTCTAGAATAGAATGGAATGGAATGGAGTAGTATATTCCAGAAGAGTATAGAATAGAATGGAGTAGAACATTCTAGAATAGAAAGGAATAGAATGGAGTAGAATATTCTAGAAGAGTAGAATGGAGTAGAATATTCTAAAAGAGAATAGAATAGAATCGAATAGAATATTATAGAATAGAATGGAATATAATAGCATAGAATAGGAGTAGAATATTCTAGATTAGAATAGAATAGAATGGATGGAACGGAGAAGAATGTTCTAGAATAGAATTGATTGGAGTATAATATTCAAGAATAGAATAGTATAGAATAGAATAGAATGGAGTAGAATATTCTAGAATAGAATAGAAAAGATTGGAGTAGAATATTCTAAAATAGAATAAAATAGAACAGTGTAGAATAGAATAGAGTGGAGTAGAATATTCTAGAATAGAATAGAATAGATTGGATTGGAATATTCTAGAATAGAATAAAATAGAATAGAAGAGGAGTAGAATATTCTAGAATAGAATGGAATGTAATGGAGAAGGATATTTTAAATATAAGAGAATCAAATAGAATAGAATAGAATAGAAAGGAATGGAGTAGAATATTCTAGAATGGAATGGAATACAATTCATTAGGATATTCTAGAATAGAATGGAATAGAATAGAATGGAGTAGAATATTCTAGAATAGAGAGGAATGGAATGGAATAAAATATTCCAGAATATTCTAGAATAGAATGGATTAGAATAGAATGTAGTAGAATATTCTAGAATAGAATAGAAAGGAGTAGAATATTCCAGAGTAGAATAGAATGGAAGAGAATAGAATGGAATAGGAGTAGAATATTCTAGAATAGAATGGATTAGAATAGAATGGAGTAGAATATTCCAGAGTAGAATAGAATGGAATGGAGTAGAATATTCCAGAAAAGAATTGAATAGAATGGAGAAGAATATTCTAGAATAGAATGGAATAGAATGGAGTAGAATATTCTGGAACAGAATGGAATGAAATTGAATGGAATGGAGTAGAATATTTTAGAATTGAATTGATTGGAGTAGAATATTCTAGAATAGAATAGAATGGAATAGAATATTCTCGAATAAAAGGGAATGGAATGGAATGGAGTAGAAAATTCTACAATAGAATAGAATGGAGTGGAATTGAGTAGAATAGAATAGAATAGAGTAGAATGGAATGGAATGAAGTAGAATATTTTAGAATAGAATGGATTACAGTAGAATAGAATTGAATAGAATGGAATGGAATAACATAGAATAGAATGCAGTATTATATTCAAGAATATAATAGAATGGAATGGAGTAGAATATTCCAGAATAGAATAGAATAGAATGGAGTAGAATGTTATAGAATAGAATAGAATAGAATAGAATAGAATGGAATAGGAGTAGAATATTCTAGAATAGAATGGAATGGATTGGAATGGAGTAGAATATAATAGAATAGAATAGAACGGAGTAGAATATTCTAGAATAAAATAGAATAGAATGAAGTAGAATATTCTAGAATAGAATAGAATAGAATAGAATAGATTGGAGTTGAATATTCTAGAAAAGAATAGAATACAACAGAATGGAGTAGAATATTCTGGAACAGAATAAATTGGAATAGAATATTCTACAATACAATAGAATAGGAGTAGAATATTCTACAGTAGAATAGATTGGAGTAGAATATTCTAGAATAGAATAGAATGAAGTAGAATATTCTAGAATAGATTGGAGTAGAATAGATCAGAATAGAATAGAATAGAATAGGAGAAGAATATTCTAGAATAGAATGGAATGGAATGGAGGAGGATACTCTAGAATAGAAGAGAATAAAATAGAATAGAAGAAAATAGAATGGAATGTAGTAGAATATTCTGGAATAGAATCGAATAGAGTAGAAAGAAGTACAATATTCTAGAATAAAATGGAATCAAATCGAAACGAATAGAATCGAATCGATTCCAATCGAATAAAATAGAAAAGAAAAGAATGGAGGAGAATATTCTAGAATAGAGTAGAATAGAATGGAGGAGAATATTCTTGAATAGAATAGAATGGAGTAGAATATTCTAGAATAAAATGGAGTAGAATATTCTTGAATAGAATGGAATAAAATAGAGTAGGAGTAGAATATTCTAGAATACAATAGAAAAGAATGGAATGGATTGGAGTAGAATATTCTAGAATAGAATACAATGGAGTAGAATATTCTAGAATATTCTAGAATAGAATAGATTGGAGTAGCATATACCAGAATAGAATACAATAGAATAGAATCAGAATAGAATAGAATTGAATCGAATTAAGTAGAATATTCTAGAATAGAATGGATTGGAGATGAATATTCTAGAATAGACTAGAATAGGATGGAGTAGGATATTCTAGAATAAAAGAGAATGAAATAGAATAGAATAGACTGGAATGGAGTAGAATACAGTGGAATCGAATTGAATAGAGTAGAATGGAGTAGAATATTGTAGAATGAAATGGAATCAACTCGAATCGAATAGAATCGAATAGATTAGATTCGAATAGAATAGAATAGAATAGAATGGAGTAGGAAATCCTACAATACAATGGAATAATATAGAATAGATTGGAGTCGAATATTCTAGAATAGAATGGAATAGAATGGAGTAGAATATTCCAGAATATGCAAGAATAAAAAGGAATAGAATAGAATAGAATGGAGTAGAATATTCTAGAATAGAATACAATAGAATAGCAGTAGAATAGAATAGAATAGAATAGAATGGAGTGGAGTAGAATATTGTAGAATAGAATAGAATGGAGTGGAGAAGGATATTCTAGAATACAAGAGATATTCTAGATTAGAATGTAGTAGAATATTCTACAATAGAATAGAACAGAATAGAATGGAGTAAAATATTCTAGAATACATTAGAATACAATGGAAAGGAGTAGAATATTCCAGAATAGAATAGAATGGAGTAGAATATTCTAGAAGAGAATAGAATAGAATGGAATGGAATGGAGGAGAATATTCTAGAATAGAATAGAATAGAATGGAATGGAATGGAGTAGAACATTCTACAATATAATAGATTGGTGTAGAATATTCTAAAATAGAATAGAATAGAATACATTGGAGTAGAATATTCTAGAATATTCTAGAATAGAATAGAATGGAGTAGAATAGTCTAGAATAGAATGGAATAGAATAGAATATGAGTAGAATATTCTAGAATAGAATAGAATGGAATGGAGTGGAATATTCTAGAATAAAATAGAATAGAGTAGAATAATCTAGAATAGAATAGAATAGAGTAGAATGGAGTAGAGTATCCCAGAATAGAATTGAATAGAAAGGAGTAGAACAATCTAGAATAGAAGGGAATAGAATAGAATAGCAGAAGAATATTTTAGAATAAAATGGAATGAAATGGAATGGCATGGAGTAGAATAATCTAGAATAGAATAGATTGGAGTAGAATATTCTAGAATAGAATAGAATGGAGTAGAATTCTAGAATAGAATAGAATGGAGTACACTATTCTAGAATAGAATTCAATAGAATGGAGTGGAATATTGTAAAATAGAATTGAATGGAGTAGAATGGAGTAGGATAGAATAGAATAGAATGGAAAAGAATATTCTAGAATAGAATACAATGGAATCGAATAGAGTAGCATATTCTATAATAGAAAGGATTGGAGTAGAATATTCTAGAATAGAATAGAATAGAATAGAATAGAATAGAATAGAATAGAATGAAATAGAATGGAGTAGAATATGCTACAATAGAATAGAATGGAGAAGAATATTATAGAATAGAATAGAATGGAGTAGAATGGAGTATAATATTCTAGAATAGAATAGAATAGAATGGAGTAGAATATTCCAGAATGGAATGGAATAGAATGGAGTAGGATACTCCAGAATATTCTAGAATAGAATGGAATAGAATAGAGCAGAATGGAGTAAATATTGTAGAATAGAATAGAATGGAGTAGAATATTCCAGAACAGAATAGAATGGAATGGAGTAGACTATTCCAGAATAGAATAGAATAGAATAGAATGGAGTAGAATATTATAGAATAGAATAGAATAGAATTGAGTAGGAGTAGAGTATTGTAGAATATAATGGAATGGAATGGAGTGGAAAGGAGTATAATATTATAGAATAGAATAGAATGGAGTAGACTATTCTAGAATAGAATTCAATAGAATGGAGTAGAATATTATAAAATAGAATTGAATGGAGTAGAATGGAGTAGAATATTCTAGAATAGAATGGAATAGAATGGAGTGGGATAGAATAGAATAGAATGGATGAGAATATTCTAGAATAGAGTAGAATAGAATTGAATGGAGCCGAATATTCTAGAATATTCTAGAATAGAACAGATTGGAGTAGAATATCCTAGAATAGAATAGAATAGTATAGAATAGAATAGAATGGAGAAGAATATTCTAGAATAGAATAGAATAAAATGGAATAGAATAGAGTAGCATACTCTAGAATAGAATGGATTGGAGTAGAATAGAATAGAATAGAATAGAATGGAGAGGAATATTCTACAATATAATAGAATGGAGAAGAATATTCTATAATAGAATAGAATGGAGTAGAATGGAGTATAATATTCTAGAATACAATAGAATAGAATGGAGTAGAATATTCTGGAATGGAATGGAATAGAATGGAGTAGGATATTCCAGAATATTCTAGAATAGAATGGAATACAATAGAGTAGAATGGAGTAAATATTGTCAAATAGAATATAATGGAGTAGAATATTCCAGAACAGAATAGAGTGGAATCGAGTAGACTATTCGAGAATAGAATAGAATAGAATGGAGTAGAATATTATAGAATAGAATAGAATTGAATTGAGTAGGAGTAGAATATTGTAGAATATAATAGATTGGAATGGATTAGAAAGGAATATAATATTATAGAATAGAATAGAATGGAGTAGAATATTCTAGAATGGAATTGAATGGAGTAGAATGGAGTAGAATATTCTAGAATAGAATAGAATAGAAAAGAATAGAATGGAGTAGAATATGCTAGAATAGAGTGGAATAGAATGGAGTAGGATATTCTGGAATGGAATAGAATGGAATAGAATGGAGTAGAATATTCTAGAATAGAATGGAGTAGAATATTCTAGAATAGAATAGAATAGAATAGAATAGGAGTAGAATATTATAGAATAGAATGGAATGGAATGGAATGGATTAAGATATTCTAGAACAGAAGAGAATCAAATAGAATAGAAGAGAATAGAATGGATTGAAGTAGAATATTCTGGAATTGAGTTGAATAGAGTAAAATGGAGTAGCATATTCCAAAATAAAATGGAATCAAATCAAATCGAATAGAATAGAATCGAATCAAATCGAATAGAATAGAATAGAAGAGAAGGTACTAGAAAAGAATACAATAGAATGGAGAAGAATATTCCGGAATATTCTAGAATAGAATGGAATAGAATAGAATAGAATGGAGTAGAATATTCTAGAATAGAATAGAAAAGAGTAGAATATTCTAGAATAGAATAGAATAGAATGGAGTAGAACATTCCAGAAGAGAATAGAATGGAATAGAATGGAGCAGAATATTCTAGAATAGAATAGAATAGAATAGAATAGAATGGAGAAGAATATTCTAGAATAGAATAGAATAGAATAGAATATTCTAGAATAGAATAGAATAGAATAGAATGGAGTGGAATATTCTAGAATAGAATGGAATAGAATAGAATAGTATTAGAATATTCAAAAATAGAATAGAATGGATGGAATGGCGAAATATTTTCTAGAATAGAATTGATTGGAGTGGAATATTCTAGAACAGGATAGTATAGAATAAAATAGAATGGAGTAGAATATTCTAGACAGAATAGAATGGATTGGAGTAGAATATTCTACAATAGAATAAAACAGAATAGTCTAGAATAGAATAGAAGGGAGTAGAATATTCGAGAATACAATAGATTGGATTGGAATAGAATATTGTAGAATAGAATAAAACAGAATAGAAGAGGAGTACAATATTCTAGAATAGAATGGAAAGGAATGGTATCGAATGGATTAGAATATTCTAGAATAGAATGGATTGGAATTGGATATTCTAGAATAGAATAGAATGGAGTGGAATATTCTAGAATAGAATGCAAAGGAATGGAATGGAATTGAATGGAGTAGAATATTCTAGAATATGAATGGAATAGAATGGAGTAGAATATTCCAGAATATTCTAGAAGAGAATGGAATAGAATAGAATGGAGTAGAATATTCTAGAATAGAATAGAATGGAGTATAATGGAGTATAATATTCTAGAGTAGAATGGATTGGAGTAGAATATTCTAGAATAGAGTAGAATAGAATAGAATAGAATAGAATAGAACGGAGTAGAATATTCTACAATAGAATGGAATGGAATGGAATGGAATTGATTGGAGTTGAATATTATAAAATATAATAGAATTGACTAGAATATTCTAGAATAGAATATAATGGAGTAGAATGGAGTAGAATATTCTAGAATAGAATTGATTGGAGTAGAATATTCTAGAGTAAAATAGAATAGAATGGAGTAGAATATTCTAGAATAGAATGGAATGGAATGGAGTAGAATATTCTAGAATAGAATGGAATAGAATGGAGTAGAATATTCCAGAATATTCTAGAATAGAATGGAATAGAATAGAATGGAATAGAATATTCTAGAATAGAATAGGATGGAGTGGAATGGAGTAAAATAGTCTAGAATAGAATGGATTGGAGTAGAATATTCTGGAAGAGAATAGAATAGAATAGAATAGAATAGAGTAGAATATTCTAGAATAGAATGGAATGGAATGGAATGGAAATAAATGTAGTTGAACATTCTAGAATAGAATAAAATGGAACGGTAAGGTGTGGAGTAGAATATACTAGGATAGAATAGAATGGAGTAGAATATTCTAGAATAGAATAGAATGGAGTAGAATATTCTAGAATAGAATAGAATGGAGTAGAATATTCTAGAATAGAATAGAGTTGAGTAGAATAGAATAGAATAGAATAGAATGGAGTAGATGGAGTAGAATATTCTAAAATAGAATAGAATAGAATGGAGTAGAATATTCTAGAATGGAATGGAATAGAATGGAGTAGAATATTCTAGAATAGAATGGAATGGAATTGAATGGAGTGGAGTAGAATAGTCTTCTAGAATAGAATGGAATGGAGTAGAATATTCTAGACTAGAATAGAATAGAAGGGAATGGAATGGGGTAGAATATTCTAGAATAGAATTGATTGGAGTAGAATATTATAGAATAGAATAGAATGGAGTCAAATATTCTAATATAGAATAGATTGGAGTAGAATATACTAGAATAGAACAGAATGGAGTAGAATACTCTAGAATGTTCTAGAATAGAACAGACTGGAGTAGAATATTCTAGAACAGAATAGAAAAGAATGGAGTAGAATATTCTAGAACAGAATAGAATAGAATACAATGCAGTAGAATATTCTATAATAGAATGGGATGGAATGGAGTAGAATATCCTAGAATATAATAGAACAGAGTAGAATATAGAATAGAACAGAATGGAGTAGAATATTCCAGAATAGAATAGAATAGAATGGAGGAGAATATTCTAGAATGGAATGGAATAGAATGGAGTAGGATAATCCAGAATAGAATAGAACGGAATGGAGTAGAATATTCTAGAAGAGAAGAGAAGAGAATAGACTAGGAGTAGCATATTCTAGAATAGAATGGAACGGAATGGAATGGAATGGAGTAGAATATTCTGGAATAGAATAGAATGGAGTAGAATATTCTAGAATAGAATAGAATGGAATGGAATGGATTACAATTTTTTAGAATAGAATAGAATGGAGTAGAATATTCCAGAATTGAATAGAGTGGAATGGAGTAGTATATTCTAGAATAGAATAGAAGAGAATGCAGTAGAATATTCTGGAATAGAATGGAATAGAATAGGAGTAGATATTCTAGAATAAAATGTAATGTAGAAGAATGGAGTAGAATATTCTAGAATATAATAGAATAGAATGGAGTAGAATATTCTAGAATGGAATAGAATAGGAGTAGAATATTTTAGAATAGAACAGAATAGATTGGAATGGAGTAGGATATTCTAGAATAGAATAGAATGGAGTAGGATATTCTAGAATAGAATGGAATAGAACAGAATAGGAGTAGAATATCCTAGAAAATAATAGAATGGAGTAGAATATTCTAGAATAGAATAGAATAGAACTGAATGGAATGGAGTAGAATATTCTAGAATAGAATAGATTGGAGTAGAATATTCTAGAATAGAATAGAATAGAATGGAGAAGAATATTCTAGAATATTCTAGACTAGAATAGATTGGAGTAGAATATTCTAGAGTACAATAGATTGGAGTAGAATATTCTAAAATAGAATAAAATAGAATACATTGGAGTAGAATATTCTAGAATAGAATAGAATAGAATAGAATGGAGTAGAATATTCTCGAATAGAATAGAAAGAAATGGAATGGAGTAGAATATTCTAGAATAGAATACATTGGAGTAGAATATTCTAGAACAGAATAGAATAGAATAAAATGCAGTAGAATATTCTAGAATAGAATGGAATGGAATGGAGTAGAATATCTTAGAATAGAATAGAACGGAGTAGAATATTCTAGAATAGAATAGAATGGAGTAGAATGGAGTAGAATATTCTAGAATAGAATAGAAGAGAATGGAGTATAATATTGTAGAATGGAATGGAATAGAATGGAGTAGGATATTCTAGAATAGAATGGAATAGAATAGAATGGAGAAGAATATTCTGGAATAGGATGGAGTAGAATATACCAGAATATTCTAGAATAGAATGGAATAGAATAGAATAGAATGGAGTAGAATATTCTAGAAGAGAATACAATGGAATAGAATGGAGCAGAATATTCTAGAATATTCTAGAATAGAATACATTGGAGTAGAATATTCTAGCATAGAATAGAATAAAATAGAATCGAATAGAATGGAGTAGAATATTCTAGAATAGAATTGAATAGAATAGAATGGAATGCAATCGAATGGAGTAGAATATTGTAGAATAGAATGGATTGGAGTAGAATATTCTAGAATAGAATAGAATAGAATAGAATAGAATAGAATAGAATGGAGTAGATTAATCTACAATAGAATAGAATGGAGTAGAAAATTCTAGAATAGAATAGAATTGAATGGAATGGATTGGAATGGAGTAGAATATTCTAGAATAGAATAGAAGGAGTAGAATATTATAGAATAGAATAGAATGGAGTAGAATTGAATAGAATATACAGAATACAATACAATACAATACAATAGAATGGAGTAGAACATTCTAGAATGGAATGGAATAGAATGGAGTAGGGTATTCAGGAATAGAATGGAATGGAATAAAATGGAGTAGTATATTGTAGAATAGAATAGAATAGGAGTAATATATTCTAGAATAGAATGGAATGGAACGGAATGGAGTAGAATATTCTGGAATAGAATAGAATGGAGTATAATATATTATAATAGAATAGAATGGAGTAGAATAGAATAGAATAGGAGTAGAATATTCTAGAATAGAATGGAATGGAATGGAGTAGGATATTCTAGAATAGAAGAGAATCAAATAAAATAGAAGAGAATAGAATGGAAAGGACTAGAATATTCTAGAATCGAACCGAATAGAGCAGAAACTGGCAGAGAAAGCTAAACCAGCCCCACCCTCTCATCTGCAAGCAAATGTCTCGTAATGGCCCCAGAAACCCTGAAGGCCTGGTCCTTGGGGGCTGTGGTCTCCACCTCTGCAGGAAGTTCCATGACATCACCGTGATGGACAGTTCATTAGCCAATCATTAATAGCCAGTCAGTCCCTCCTGTTCCTGACACCATTACTGTTATATAAACCCCTCCCCTGATTAAAATCTTTGGAAGTTGGGACTGGGAATATGGCCTAGTTGCAAGAGTGCTGGGGAGCATGTGTGTCCTAGTTCATGTGAGCCTTAGTGCTCGTATGTTCCTCCTGATGCACGTGCATTTCTTGGTGCATGTGGTCCTTCTATTGTCCATATGTATTCTTGGTGTTCCTGAGCCTGCTTATCGATGTGGGCCTCCTGGTGCACAACACTCTGCTGGCATTAAGGCACAAGCCTACTGAAATAGCGTGTAGGACATGGGTGCCCATGGACCTGAGATTTTACTTATTTTATGCACAGATTGTGTGCGTGCTTTGGGCACTGGGTCACCAGCTTATTTTGGGGGTTCAGCATGGCGCTTCTGGTTTCCTCTGCACCCCATGATGTTCTCCATAGACAACAAAAGCTGGCTTTGTGCATCAGATCCATGTAGATGAACCTGCATGGCCAATACTCAATCTATGTCCCAGAACCCACACTCTGGCTGGGATCCTGGGAACCATCCATTACTGGAGTCCTTGTCTGGTCGCAGGCACAGATTTCCTCATTGGGAGGCTTAAATACCCTACCCATACTCCAGATTACCTATCAAAATGCTCTATTTTATGGTCAGCAAAATGAGCAGCAACCTGGAAAGATACCTGGGCATGCTGAAGAAGGAACTGCCATCCTGGTTTTGGGCAGGAGACTGATGTTTGCTAATAGCTGAGGGCTCATGGAGACCTACCTGGGAATATTACCTAGGCAGACACCAGGCTGAATACCTGGCTCTTGGCCCGGAAGCGCTGCTCTAGTTCAATTCAGGTCCAAACAGAGAGGGTTTTTCTGGGGCAGCTTCCTAGGTTCTTACCTGAGCAGCTACCTGGACAGAATGAAGAGTCATCTGAGGCTCCATGGCCAGAAGCACCACTTACGGAGAACCAACTGCCACCCTCAGAACTGGGGGCTCCATGCAGTAAGTCCCAGAGAAGACACTTTACCTGAGTGCCCTGGTCACATGTTCCACTATGAGACAAAGTCCCCAATATCTGTAATGCTCTCTGTTTCTGTCCATATGGATGTGCCTTTCACAACAAAGTTCTGGTGATCTCTAGCATTATGTGAGCCACAGGGAGTGGGTTACACAATACTTGCTTTAGAACCCAAACTGTGAGAATAAAAACACAGGACCTGAGCTCATGCAACAACGCCAGCAGAAATATACAGAAGGAGAAATAAGATGGATAAATAGAGAGAAAAATTATTAAACTGTCTTAATATTTTAGCTGGGTAGGTAGCTCATTCCTGTAATCCTAGCTACTCAGGAACCTGAGGTCTGACGATTATGTCTTGAAGCCAGCTGAGGCAGAAATGTCCACAAGGCCCTTTGGTCTAATGTTCAAGTAAAAAAGTTAATAAATAACACATTGGCAAGAATAATAGCCCTGCACACAAAAGCTCAGAACCAGCAACCTGCGCTGAGTTCAGATCTCAGACTGAAAAAAAAATTAATCTATTTTTATTTATTAACTTATTTATTGTCCCAGTGATGTGAAGTGGGGTTACAGTTTCACATGTAAGGCAGGGAGTGCATTTCGTATAACATTTATTAACTCTTCCTCATTTTTCTCCAACATTCTCCCCTCCCCATTCCCCATCTCTCATGAGTTGTACATAGAGTTATAGCATATAATTCTGTAACTATTGCTATGGTGTTTGTTCATTGTTTCCATTGTGTCTCCATTTTGATGTTCCCCTTCCCTTCCCTAGTTCCAATAAACATATACACAATACCTAAGGAACTGAAATCAGTCACAGTGACATGAAGGGCAAAAATATTTTCTCTGGATTGTTGGACTTTGCCGCAGACTGCGTCTATCTGCTGCCTGTGGGCTGAAAGTTCCCTCTCCTACTCACCAATGAGCACTGGAGGTGAGTGGAGAACTGGGGACTTTGCCGGGGCAGTGGTGGAGCTCTGGTGCCACTACTGCCAGAGTTAGTTCAAATTTCTTAATTGATGTTTAATAACCCTTGCTTGTCAATTTACATGTGTCTCTTTCTTAGTCATTAAAAATATAAATCAGTTTCATTACGTATTTACCTCACAGTGGACTTTAGAATATTTTGGTTTCCTTTCTTTCTACTTGAGGGTAATACATGTGGGTGAAAATATTTCAATTAACCAAGGAAGGTAGTGGTTATCTATTCTGTCAACTCATTGGAAATGCACCAGTCATATCCAGCCACAGGGAAAGCATAGTAAGGGCCATAAAAGCCCAGACAGGCTGGACCTAAATTGCAAACACACCTTCAAAGTGACCAAGGTGAAACAGTGCCTGAAATGTGAGCCAATCTCAAATGAAGTTTGGGTCTTGAGTAGAATGCAAGGACTACTATTCGCCTATGTTTTTCGATTTGTTTACAATATGGCAGTGTGCAGAAATGATTTAGTTGTCAAGGGGGAGAAAGAGGGGGAGAGAGAGGGATAGAGAAAGGGAAGGGGGAGGGAGAGAGAGAAGGAGGGAGAGAGAGCGGCAGGGAGAGAGAGAAGGAAGGAGAGAGAGAGGGGGAGGAAAGGAGAGAGAGAGAGAGAGGAAGGGAGAGAGGGAGGCAGAGATTGGCTGAGAGATTTCCTGGCCTTGTACTTGGGATCTGGAATGAGTCTGTATGTCACAGGATAATAGGTGCCTACACAAGGCTTTGCCCTGAGTATCAATGATGCTGAGTTAGGCCCTTCATGCAGGTTCTGATAATGTATGGTTATACAACCGTGATGAAGTCACCCAACTAAGAAGTAACAATGTATCCGCACTATTAAGTAAATTCCAATCTGTAGTCTGCTCCAGGTTTCTCCCCAGGTTCAGTTTTCCCACGTCTCGTGCCCACTCTTTCTTCCCCTTCCCTCCACTCCCTTTTCTTTCCCTGCCGTTGATTTTTCTCTTTCCTGCGTCTGTCCAGGGGTTTGAACCCAGGGCCCAGGGGTGTCCCCGCGGTCTATGGATCAAAGCTGATCACCTAGGGGTGTTTTGGGAGTCGTTTACTGCCGATGGTCTCAGGAGCGGACTTTGCTTTCCCGCGGGTCTTCAATCGCCCGCCATCCGGGTGAGGCTTCCGGGGTGGCTAGGATTACAGGCGGACCCACCGCACCTGGCACCCCTTCAACTTCCGCCTCTGGAGGAATGACGCGGAACTAGGTGCCATCCGTGTCTTGGCTGGGAGCCCGACCCAGGCGGAAGTAGCTAATAGCGTCCCGGTGCAGGGCGATTGTCCCGCCTCCAGCACAGTCCGTGGGGAATGTGGGACTCCTCCCCCTGCGGAAGAGGTAATCTAGGGAGCGCTTCCTGTGGGAAGGCGGCGGGCCAGCGGTGAGAAAATATGGGCACCGGGAATGGAGGAGGGGGAGAGAGCCGAGTGTCCGGGGAGGGGAGGCCTAGCCGAGAGGATAGAGGAGGGCGGGGGGCAAAAGCTCGTGGCAGGCAAGAAGAGAAAGCCCTTGGCACCCAGGGTAGGGGTAGGGGGACAGAGCAGGCCAAGAGGGAAGTGACCATGCCAGGATGAGGGGGGGCATGTGCTACGAGAGAAGGGGAGTAGGCTCGTGGGGTGGAAGAGAGGGAGGTAAACAGAATAATGGCTCATGGGGAGGGGAGATGGTTTCCCGGGATGGCACACAGGGAGGGAAAAGCAAGGGCACTGGAAAAGGAGGCAGAATAGGCAGAAGGGAAGGAGAGTGGGCAAGTCCCACGGGTAGAGGAGAGGTTGCCCTCGGGAATGCGAAAGCACAGACTCCGGGAAGACAATGCAAGGCAAACTGCTGCGTTGCTAACGCCTTCTGGGAACCTGCGTGCAGCTCATGGAGGTCCAGTTGGGCCAGGCTAAGGATCCCTGTGAAAGGTACAGGCCACGTGGAGACTACATGGAGCACTGGAGAGTAGGCTGTGCTGCCAGTGTTGGACAGCAAGGCTGTGGGGCCGGTGCAGCAGGAGAATAAAATGGCTGAGTAGGGGGAAAAAAAAAGCTGGTGGGGTGATTTAGAGGCACCTTTCAGACAATTTGTATCACAAGCACGGAGGAAGCAATGGTTAGCCAATGGTAAACCTATTTCTCAACAGCCACCACTGAAGGAATTGCAGGCTCTTCAGTTAGTTCTGAGACCAGTGAATAACCAAGCCACCAAGGCTCATGAACGCCTAAAACAGAATCTGAGCAAGAGGCAAAAGACTCTCCTGGATTCCAGAAGCAGCAACATCCGGGGCATCCCTGGCTTCTGGGCCCAAACTGTATCCTTAGACATCTTACTTGTTACTGCCTTGCAGCCTGTGTTTTCGAGTAGTGGACCTTTTATGAGGCATTTGCATGCACAAGATCTGGAACATCACACTGCTAGGGTCCCTAGAGAAGAGGACTATGGATAATCTAGGCTACAGATTGGTGTAGGCAGGAGTTGTAGGGACAATGATTCATAGAAATAATGAGTAGCAGGAGGAAGTTGCCACATAGGCTGATAATTGGAGAAGAGTTTTGTAATGCTGCTATTGGAAAGGGGTGTGAGTTACGCCACGGTCAGTAAGAGGTGGGAAAGAAGACATTTAGACAAAGAGATTGTAAAATCTGGCCCCCATCACTCAGAGAACAGAATACAACAGAGCTCAGTTCAGGTAGTCTTCACTTTGCAAATCCTAAGCTTACCTTATTATTTAGGATATTCCTTGGCCTAGAATAAGATGGAGATTGGAGTACCTAGGAAGACACTAGCCTCACACATCACTTGCTGCTTTCAATGCAACTGGTTATACCTAGCACATCCACTGCATCTGAAGGCTCCTTGACACAAGCAGTTTGTGAACCATCCCCAGCTGTCAGCAATGATCAGTGACCAAGATGAAGACATGCTTAGCTACATAATCAATTTGGAAGTGAGTACCCAAGGCATTTATCTTGGTAGGCTATACAGTGTCACGAACAGAACTCACTTCCAAACAGGAACTTGCCGGTTACCTGTAAAGGGCTTTTAGCTTTCTACCTTTTCTTCTGGTAGGTACAAGAACTCAGGCATCCCAAGAGTTCCTGCAAAATCACCTTTTACTTTAGAAATAACCCATACTTCCAGAATGCAGTGGTTGTTAAGGAATTCGTCGTGGATATCACTGGTAAGAATTTGCTCACAGTGTGTTTTTTGGAGTTTGTGAATTGATAATGGCCAACAGGACTTGGATTCTCTTATCATGTCTTCTTGCAGGATATAGGTTGTGCCATTCCACTCCCATTCACTGGCGTGAGGATTATAAAATTGAAGCCGACAGTCACAGAAACCACAACAAGAGCCCAAACTTCTTCAACTGGTTTACAGACCACAATTTTGCAGGCTCAAACAGGATCACTGAGGTACTACAAAAGGCCAAAGCAAGCCATCTGTGACGTTGGTTGGTTCACTGGCTTGCTGAGTGTTGAGTGTGAACCTTGAGCTAATTGCCTTACCTACTTACCTTACCTACTTACTTTACCAGATCATCAGAAAAGACCTGTGGCTCAATTCATTGTACTACTACAAGATGATGAAAGCAAGCACATGAAGAGGGGGTAAAGAGGAAGGATATATAGGTGGGTAGCTAGTACATGCTGTCCATCTTGTCAGGTACCTAAATGCTAACTTCACACCTGTACATTTGAGGCTTGTGACTAAAAGAGGATGGCCAAACGCAGTTCCTCCAGGGCCTCTGGAAGAGACAACAAATTGGAATGACAGCTGTGCAAAACTGGTTAAGGCTGAACTAATTCTGCTGAAGCATGGGTAACGTACAGAGACACTCAGCCAGATGCCAAGCTGAATCTTTAATACCCTGTCCCTCTCAGAGTTCCAAGAGAGGTAAACCGATTTCTTACCCTCCTCCCATCTCCTAAGTTTTGGCTCTCCCAAATTTATTTCCACCATTGTCTCTGAATAATTTGCTTGTTGTAAATCATGACTTGTGAGATTTCTTGTGTAATCCTCGAAATGGTAGTGGGGAAGGCGTGATAGAGAATGGACTTTACCTCATGGACTTGAGACTTGAGATCAGAAGATCTAGACTTAGAAGGGAGTTATTGTGTCTTAGCCAGCATCCAGACGTATCAAAACAACTTTATATTATATACTTGTAATGAATATGTATTTTTCGTGTTCCTTAGGGTAATTCTGGTCTTTCACTGGAAGATGATGGAGCATCCAACTTTACCTAAATTCATTGGGACATGTGTTCCACACAAGCACTACTTTAGAATTAGGAGACAAGCTAGGTCAACACAGAAAAACCCTGAAACTCACTTCAGGTACTAAGACAGGATGCAGAGGGCCAGACAGGTGATGAAATGTGAATTGATAATTCAGGACAAATCCACACGGTCATATATGTCTGACTGTGCAAATATATGTAGGATTTGAATGGGAAAATAAACAACTCGGTTCTGTTTGTGAGTTTGCAATGATTGTTTCTAAAAGTCAGTTGGAGAGTCTGCCTCTACAATTTAATGAGAGGAGGGAGACATATCTTCAGCTGAAGCTCAGCATTAGAACACACTTTTTTCCCCTTTTAGGAAAGAATTGGCAAGGTTGGTGACAGTAGTTAAGGAGGGTGGAGGTTGTTGACATTGGAGAGACATTTCAGGCTAGGCCCCAAATTCCACCTATTGCACTTGAACCTAAAATCAACATTGCTTATGTGAAGTTATACCAATTGCTCCACCTCAGTGTTATCTGTAGAGGTTCTCCCATAGTTGGATAGTATGGTCCAGAAGCTTAGCCTCCTTCCCCACTCTCTATTCTCTCTACTGTCTGAAATACACATGTACGTCCTGAAACATTTCAGGGATACATAGAGCACTGTCTCTGTTTCCATCATGGCATCAACAGCCTCTGGAGTTATACAGATCTTCAATGAAGATTTGTATTATCATTTCAGAAATAAGTAAGAACTGCAAACAATGCCTTGTATACCTGTGAGGAGTAAGAATGACCTAGGTGAGACAGGCAAGAGTGGATAGGGGAACAGGCAGTATGGGTGTAATGGCAATAAAGAGTAAGTCCATAAAGGTTTGTGTTTGTCTCTTTCCCAATACCAGTCTCCTTACTCATGCTGGCCATGCTTCCTCATGCCACCCATGTTACATTACAGTGTCCCTGTGTTCATATCTATTCTTTCGGTCATATTGCCTGATATGTCCTGTTTCTGAGATCAACAGGCTGGTCATGTTCCACCTCTGGCTTCTTCCCCACCTCACTGTTTCATTCCTTTTTCTGTTTTCTTCCCTACTTTAGTAGTGCTGTGGCACCCTGGTGATCTCAGATGGGTGTTCAGATCAGGGGATGCTTTAGATCCGGTACCCCAACTGTTAAGATATGAACACCAACCACATTATTGGTGATTCACAGAGAGACCCGAGATCAGAATTTCAGTCTCCATGAGTGCTGCCAAAAGAACCTGTGAAGATTGTATCGATGGTATAAAATGATATAGGTACATGGTGTCTACATTCTCATAGTCCCAGAAGAAACTGTAGAATAATACCAGAAACAAACTACAAGGTGAAGGAAGCAATGATAGTAGGATCACATTCCCTACCAAACCAAATGACCTTTCAAAGCACACTTTGTGGCTGAGGAAACACTTGTTGTCCATGACAAAGAGCTGATTCTCTAGGCATCACTATCTCTGGAAGTTTGTAACTGTGGCAAAAGGTAAATGTAGAATCATTGTCCTGGAGTGATGGACCTAATATTCTGCTTTCCAGGCTGGCAAGGAAGCAAAAGAAAATTTTCCTAGTTATTCTGAGAAAACCTGCATGCTTGGATGCAGCATTAACCTCTAGATGTGACCCTGTACAAAATTCACTCATTCGCTGAGGTTTTGCGAGCCAGTGAGGATGGCCAAGGAGATTTCCCTACTCACAGATGCTATAGGAGAGTCTGCAAATACTCTACACAGGAATGATAATATGTCAGGAGTATCGCGGGATGGTTGGGAACTGTACCCTTCCCACTCTAGTGCTCTTCGGATTTGGCTCTTATTCAGATACAGGGACATCTCTAATATACTGTCTGTTGGCCTGAGGAAGAAAATGAATCCCCTATGACTCCAGATGCTTACCAGGACTTCCTGTGATGGCTCTGCACAGGGGCGCAAAGTGTGTTCTGCTCCTACATCATGGCTGGACATATTTATCCCTGTGGGTAATACAAGGATACTGTGAAATTAGCCTAGGGTCACACTGTGCCACAGAGACATAACCTGGTCACACATGTTTAAATGTTTATTATAGCCAACATACTTAGGAACTCATGTATTACAGTTGACACTAGCAGTGGGCAATGAGACCCCCCCGACTTGACCACCTTGCTTTGTTGAACTGGTGTGAATTCGTTAGGTGTTCTGGCTAAGCGTACTATTTGTCCTTGCAATTCGCCCCATAGGACACATGTGCATCCAATATATGCTCTTAATGAGGGTTTGTTGTGGCTCTTCCTTATCTGCTTTGCTAACAGAACCTTCATCACTAGACATACTGCATATGGTAGGGGCCAGTAAGACCGACACAAGTTTTTGTTTCCATGTTTTTCTTATAATGGCCTGATCTCATCTTGTGATCTTTGGAGACACCTCATCTTCCTTGTCTCCTGCATCCTGAAGTATACATTTTGTTCTATCCAGGGCCCACACACCAGTAATTCCCAACATGGTGGCCTCCGTGTGCTTCAGGTGCAATGGGGACTTGGATGCCAGCCTTATCAGTAGACATCCTTAGGCACTCGTAAGCTGGGCATTCACTCGCTGAGTTCCGTTCAATGATTTTCATACATAACACCTTGATTGTTCCAGCTTGGTTTCCTAAGGCTGCTCATTGGTATGATCTTTTTGTCATTCTTTCTGCTGCGTGTCCTGTTCATGGGCTCCAACAGCTCCTTTATATTCGGCTTCAGTTGTTTTTCTGTGTGGTCAATGGCTCCTGCCTTTCTGCCTACAACACCTGTGGCTGCTGAATATGGTCACAGGAAATTAACACCACCCAGGACACAGTATAAAGGCCTCTGGCATTTGTTTCATAACTTACAAAAATTACTGGACCTAAGGGTAATCCCTGCCCTCCTTCACTGGCTTTCTTACTTTTTGGATCATAGGATTAGCATGTGATTTAAATTTGTTCCTAGTATAGATTACTCAAACATGGATAGTTTCCTGTATACTTTCACTCCCTATTCCCTTTCTGTTAAGTAATTTCTACACATTTTTCCAGAGATATTCCAATTTATAAATACTTTTGCTTTTTGGTTTTAACCTTAGTGCCCTTGTGAAATTTCAGATCATCAACATTAACTGAATATCCATCACAAACATCAGAAAAACCTGTTGAACCAAGCATATTCCCATGCATGTATGGTCTTAAAATAATCGCACATTCTCCCAATTTTGCTGATTGCACACCTTAATGCAACAATAGCCATTAGCAGCAGAGTCTTTTCTCTTGTATTGTGTTCTCATTAATCTTAGTGATTTCAGATTCCCATACTAGAGATAATATTCCCACATGACTTTATGTAAATCTTAACTATTCTCTGAGTGTGGATGTGTATGGAAAGTTATGGTGAAGATTTTTGTGCCATTTATGTGCTTTGGTAATATGCTTCCATGTCTGCAGCACATTGGACGTATTCTGAGCTCAGGTACCAAATGTTGGTTTGCAGATTTTTTGGATATTTGTATGTGTCTTTGACTTTGCTGTCAGAATATTTTTCTGTGTCAAAGCACAGTATAGTGTGTAGAGTCAACCAGAAGGACACATTTTCATGGAGGTGTGTAAACCTCTCTGGTATTACCAGTGTTCTTGATGCATGTATGACTATGCATGTTTGTGTGTATGAATGAGTGTAACAACCTAGTGATTCCTTGCAACTACAGAAGTGAAGAATGTTAGCCAAACACTCATCAAATGTTGCACTTGGGCCTGCCACTGCTATTGCCTCCATCTGGCTTGAATCCTGTGTTGTTTTGACTGTTATTGCATGCCCTATGTCGTTGATGTCCAGTATGGATTGATGCACACTGTATTTCCAATGGTTGGTAGCTGCAGACTCATCTGGATCTAGTTTCCGCTAAGTTGTGTTTTATCCTGACATCAAAGTGCTAACATTCCCTTTAATCCTGTTTTATAATGCTCAAAGATACTCTAATGCCCATTGTCCTTCAGTAGATGTAGGAAAGTTGTCTGATGAGTTTCTGCATATGCATAGGATTTTTTCTTCCTTTTCTTCTTTTTGCCAGTCCTGGTGTGTAAACTCAGGGCCTGAGCACTGTCCCTGGCTTCTTTGTGCTCAAGGCTACTAGCACTCTACCACTTGAGCAATTGTGCCACTTCTGGGTTTTTCTATTGTTGTGGTTTCATAAATACCAGGCAAGCAATCTACCACTGGGCCATTTTCCCAGCCAATGTACAGGATTTTTTAAGACACTCAATAAAGTGTTGCTGGACATTTATTTCATGGTGGTAAAATGTGTCTGGTTGTATTAAACCACTACCTAAACTCATAATAAGGAAAACAAAAGGCTTTCATTCTGTAATCTGGAACATGTCAATCATTCCCACTTTCATACATATTGTCACAGATGGCATAGTCAGAGCCACTAGACAAGACAAAGAAATTTCATCATGATAGAGAAACAATGTTTCAAGATTGTAAGTGTCTACAGATTATCTGAATTCATATCTGGAATAACTGGAATAGTCCCCCTAATCTTTTCAGAATACCAAACATGAATGCAATAACTTAATATTTGTCTGCAAAACCAACTGAGAAAGGTTATATGATGAATGAAAACTCCTTGTCTGGTCAAGAGGAACCAATTATTGTCCTGCTGCTGACTTCAGTCATGTTGTTGAAGAGTGGGATGCATAGACCAGGCCATGGTTCATTGTCCTTGCTGTTTATAGGCCTGTGGTGAAAAAGAACATCCTAATGGGATAATGGAGAAGCCATTGGTCAAGATAAGATATTCATGTGGCCTGCAAGGACAAAATATTAGGACATACATACACAGAAGGAGAGAGAGATAGAGAAAGAGAGAGAGAGAGAGAGAGGAGATAAATGTGTGTTTCTATGTGGCTAGTGAAGAACATAAAATTTCCTCATGGGCATATCTCCAGTCACAAAATTCTTTCCGTTAGGCCTAAACTTCTAGTTTCTACCACTTCCTACTAGTAGAGTACTTTGAGTTATAAATGTATGGAAATACAAATTCATATAGGAAATTGGTCTCTCATGCTTCATCATGAATGTGAGATGAAAAGACATGAATTGGTAGGCAAAGGCAGGCACCAGTACTGGTCAACAGGAAGAATGAGTAAAGCAAAACAAAGAAGGCCAGTTGAAAAGAAAGAGAAACATGGAAATTGACTTAGAGAGCACAGGGAAGCTGAAAGCAGAAGACAATAAATGCACTAAAACCAAGTAGCACATAACAAAGAAGACAACACAAAACAGAAACCAGATGTTCAGCCATAATTTTAATTTCTCCCATATAATCATTATCAATAACACCTGGATAAACAATCATTCCTTTCATAGTCAAGCTGGACCTGCTCAACACCAACCCTGCTGTCCCATGAGGCAAAGGCTTGACAAACTATCATTTATCCCCTGTCTGATCTTAAATAACTGATCTGTCCTTGCCCCAGAAGTAGGAAGCTTCCTCCAGGATTTAGTTGGACATTCATTAATTTGTCCATAAGCAATTTCTGGGCAATTAATTTGTTGTTGAACATCAGAATATTTACCTGCACCCACCAGCATGTCATAGGATAGAGATATGTTGCTGCGGTTATTGTATTTTGCCACCTCATCAGAACTTTACATCCATTCTGCAGTCTATAACAAATAATACCCCCATTGAGGCAAGCCTGAGCAATTGTCTTCCAATCCTCTGGGCACAATGTCTGGTGAGCCAAACTATCAATCAAGGATAACGTGAAAGGAGCAGTTGCCCCATATTTCGTAGTAGAACTCGTAATTTCTTTCAATTCCTTAAAACGTGGAATACCATACTAATGGTTGCCTTTGTTTTCTAAGACAGGAAAAAGTTGGAAATCCCCTCCCTCTGCTCCGTTGCAGTCAATATAGCCTTTTGAACTGCAGACATAGTTGGAGGAGTCTGAATTAGGAGCAGTTGCATTTACCTTCCCCATTTATCACAGAGCTGGTATGGGGAAGGGTCGGTGCCCTGGAGGGTCTTTGTCTTTGTTACAGAGTGTCAAAAGACTAACACAGAATTTTTATACTTCTAACACTCTCACACTCTGATGGACATCCTGTTCCTCTGCCATTGATACACAGAGGGTTTATTGTTCTTCTCAGACAATAATTTTATAGAAGCAATTTCAATCCTGTGATCAGTATCCAGACTCTTTCTAATCATTTTCCAAACAGAAAATGTCATGTTTTCCTCTAATTTTTATCTGTTGTTTTTTTTTAAATTCTTGGATAACTTTTGCCATACCCCAAGTCCACTGTTCCCTCCTCCAGGAACCAGGGGCAGAGATTCTGTACAACCCCAAAAACTTCCTCTAGCCCCTTTGAACTAATCTTACAGCTTTTTCCTCAGGATGGTCCTCTGTGACCTCAGAAACACTCGTGTTTCGCACTCATTTTACATCTCCTTCCTTTTTTCTTTTTCTTATTCTTTTTCTCTTTCTATTTCCTTCACTTCAGCCCCTCCGCCCCCCACCACCGCTACTACACTTCTTGGTCCCTTTACCTGCTTGCTTCTCTGTGGGAGAAGTCTTTCCAATGATTTCCTCTGGTCCCTGTTCGGGCAACAGTTGCTGCGCGTCAGCCACAGCTTGAACAAGGATTCCAAGCGGCAAGGGGATTGATGATGCAGGAGACACAGAGAGGCTGATGACACAACTCTGTTTATATCAGCAAACCCTTTAGTTTCATACACCTTCTATATTTCTCATAAGTTTGCATAATGCTCTCCTAGGATCCACTGCTGGGTAAAGTACAGACAGCAGATCCTTCCTCATTCTATTTCTATCAATCCTTGTCTTCCATGGCTTCCCCGACAAGCCCCCAGGCCCAGAAGTTGATCAAATCCCTTCCCCAAGACAAATGGGCAAACATATGCAGTCCTGAGGGTTGGAGTCAACGGAGGTGGTGCCTTTGCTCACACCTTGCCAGCTCCTGGCACCTCCAGGTCAGTAACAATTATTAAATGAAACGCTCAATACAGTTTAATGAATTCAGGGCGAATGGCACCTGGACTTACCTGTAGCACTTGTGAAGTCCTAGTAGTTTTTAGTACTTTGCATCAATGTTCCCTTTGCTTTCCTCAGAGGCTCCTTTAGGGAGGGCAAACCATTATGGTTTAAGTTGCTGGCCAGGACCTGCTGCCTGTATTGGTTGATGCTACAGGTAGTCCCAAGAGTGCTTTGCTGCCAGGCACCAGCATGGGTTCTTGGGAAACAAATGGTTCCCTATGCAGAAGTTTCAACGTTTCCTATGCAGGATCTCTTTGAAAGTATGCAGGGGAGCCTTAAATTGGGCTTCTTCATTGCATATTGGAGTCCCTGAAGCAGTCTGTCTTGCTTTCTTGTTTGTATTACTTTTTCTCCATAAAATCTAGACTGTCCTAAATACCTGAGTTTGGATCCTCCGCATCATCCAGTCTGCTCTGTAGGCTCTCTTCTATGTTTTCCATCTCCCTTCCTTCTGACTGGACATTCTTCATGGCTTTCATCACTCTGCTGTGGTTTGTCTTTTACATCCTATATGGTCTTCTTCATTAACTTGGTTGAGTGCTGTCTCGCATTCCTTTAGCTGAGTAGCTCTCCTTTCATAGGAATCCTTTTCCTTCTGTTGGAGTTTGTTTAGCTTTCTGTTTGTGGAAGACACGAGTTCCTCTATTAATTTTTGCTTGGCTTCACCTCATTCACATATTAATCTTTGGTTAGGCTCCTCCTGCTCTTTGGTTTGCCTCCTCATGCTCTAGAATAATTGTCTGAAGCAATTCATACTTTTCATTTATCATTTCTATAGCAGAGTTTGTAGAGCATCTTGAGGGCTCTAGGAATTTGATTGACTGCTCTATTTCCTCTTATTTTGAGTGGTGAGTTGAGATTCCCTGATTGATTTCCATTTTTCTTGTGTTTTTCTGCCCATTTGGGTAGGAAAGCAAATCCCAAAGCACACTAGAACATGATTTAAGACCTGAACGAAACTTGATCAGATCCTATAGTATAGATCTTAGAGGTAAACAATCATAGATAGGCAAATTCCCTTGCTCCTTTTCGGTATGTAGAAACAGATGTAGTGTCCGTGCAGACAATTATTTTAGGGAAAAAACCAATCCTTATCCCTGTATTTAGCAGTTGGATTATATAGAGTTATAACCATCAAGAAGTCTTTTCTTATTTTTCTTATGTTCTATCTGAATTGATAGGATTGTTCTGAAGCCTTTTGACTCACTCAAATTGAACAAAAACCAGGGAGCAATGGACTATGAAGGTGCTAGAAGTAAATTTAGGATGAGAAGTTAAGAGCAGCATAATGAAGGGAGTAAAAGGAACAGAGGGATTTAGATTTTAATGAAGTGTAATGAAAAAGTGGAAAAGAGTAAAACAGAAAAAACATTAACCAAAAAACAGCCATAAAGCAACAGTAAAAACAAAAAGGTTACAGTCAAAAAGGCAATAAAAACACAAAGACAAACAAATGAAGACCTATGTAGCTATAGAAGAATACTACTAAATTTGAGTGTTCTAATTGTGAGAAGCAGAGGTTTCTGGTATGCTGAGGGTGAATTTGGTCAGTATCTAATAGGAATGGAAGCCTAGTTAGTACTGTTGTCCATGTAACTAAGGATGAGGAATAAATAGTAGAATTTAAAGAAATAAAATATCTGAATTAAAAGGAAAATCATATGAAAAAAAGAATGATAAATGAAAATGTAAGAGGAGACAGAAGAAAAAGAAAGAGAAAAAGTTGGGAAGTGAGAACCAAGGTAAAAAAAATGATTAAAAATTCAATATAGGAAGAAATAAAAATGATGAAAAATAGACAAAAATTGAGGTTATAATAGTTAAAAAGAAGTCTTCCTTGTGTCTTTCATGTTCCCTGCTTTCCTTGGGTTGGTCAGTTTATCTGTGCCTTTGCTGGATTAAGTGTCTTATAGTTTGCAGGTGGTGAGTCTGCTGTCACCCTCCATCCAAGCTAGTTTATGTAGTTGCTGTGGTTTTCAGGTAGGAGTTGGTTGTTCTCTGTAACTGGGTGTTCCTAGTCAGTCTGTCTGGGAACCGTGCTTTCTCCCAGTCTGTTTGCAGAGGTGCGTTTTCAGCTCGCTAGGAGCTACTCTCTGCTTTTTATTTTATTTTATGTTTTAGAAACTCCTACATCCACCTAAGCTGCAGATCTGCAGGAGGGCAGGCCTACCTCTTGCTGTGTTTTTCATCCCAGTTATGATCTACCAGCTCACCAGTGTAAGACTGCCTGGCAAAATAACTGAAACAACAGCAATAAAGCTCAACACACACTCACAACAGAAGAAGATGACAGGGGAATGGCTCCAGAGCAGACTCCTGCTCTTCTCCACAAGATTGCAGCGGCAGAGTTTGTTTCCCAGAGTGCTAAGCTATTGCTAGGAAGTTATGACCTCGTTTTCCACTGGGTGACACAAGAGAGCCACAGAAATTAGCAATGCTTTTGCTGTGGTTTATGGTTGTTTTGTCCCTGAGACTCATTTCGGGGTAAGCACCAAAAACAAGCCATAAGGAGAACTGTGACTCAAGTGGGAGAGCATTAGCCTTGAGCACAAAAGTTCAGAAACAGCACACAGATGTTGAGTTCAAGGCCCAAGTCTGCCATATGTACACAAAAAAAGATCACATATAAATATCAGGATGCATTTTAGTGGATAGAAAAATGGCATGGTGATTTATACAAATTTATTAACTGCTACTTTATACAAAATTTCTTTAAACTCAGTGCCTCTGGATAAGCATCTTGATAACTACATCCTCTAGGATGCAGTTTGAAAATTTAAACATGTGTGATCTCCAGTTTTTCTAACTGTCTCTAACCAGGACACATACTTACAACAAAATACTCTATCTCCTCCATTAACTTAACAAGTGTAGCCAAGACCACGAGGAAATGAACAAGGCTGAGAAAAAGCAAAATTTCAAGTATTGTTTGTCAGCATCATAAATACGTGAGTCATATGCCACCATACCACTGTGTGAGTCAATGTCTCACAAACCTTTTCCCAGGTTATCTTCCCTTTTTTCTTGATCAAAATGGAGTTGTGGGGCTGGTGATATGGCCTAGTGGCAAGAGTGCTTGACTTGTATACATGAGGCCCTGGGGTCGATTCCTCAGCACCACATATACAGAAAATGGCCAGAAAGGGCGCTATGGCTCAAGTGGCAGAGTGCTATCCTTGAGCAAAAAGAAGCCAGAGGCAGTGCTCAGGTCCTGCGTTCATGGCCTAGTACTGGCCAAAAAAAAAACAAAAATGGAGTTGTGCTCACACTAGCAGTTATAGAACGCATGTTTTATGTATAATATTTGCAAGTTTGATCAGGATTTTGAAGTGAAAAGTACACCATAAATTTATTTCATTTAATACGTTAGCTGATTTAGAGAAGACCTTTAGATAAAACATTTAGTAATAGTAGTAAAGCCAGCATCTCTCAAGGAATATTTGATCAATACATCATCAACCATTGTTTGATCAAATCAAGGCCAAATTTCCTCGGTAAGGGATCACCTTGTCACATCCCTGTTCTCAGTCAATATCCACCGTATCCGTATCAACTAGCTCCGAAAGGATAAATTGTTGGGGATTCATCTTGGCCTTAATGGTAGAAGGGCGAGGAGAGGGCTCCCGAGACACCGCCCTTCCTCCAGCCCTGGGACAGTGGGGAAGCGAGCCACCCCTATCTCCTTCTGGGTCCGGAACCAGATGGGGTAGCTTTGAGACCATCCCCCACCTCGTGCCAGTGAGCACGTGTGCTCTACTTTTGTGGGCTTTGCCCAGAGGGCAGTACTATGGGATGTGACTTTAGCCCATGAGGAAGGTCCTTGGGAGCTTCTCTTGGATGAACAAGCTCACCAGCCTCTCGCCAGCTCATGCTCAATACTCATCATCACTACTATATTACTGTGAGCCCCTCCCGATTAAATTGGATTTCTCTCCGAAGCGTCTCCGAGATCCGTCTGTGCCTGGCTTCCTTGGTGGGTAAGGAGGGAGGAAAAGGGGATCTCGTTCAGCCATGTGCACCTGAGGCTAGCCTGTGTCCCTTTGCTCCACCTTGGCTGCCCGCTGGTCAGGTGCCAGAAGAGAGGGTGAAAAGGGGAGCACTGATAAGGGAGCAAACTTAACATCCCCAAACCAGGGGAGGTAAATCTAGTGCAGTAACAAATGACAGCTTTTGTAGCTGAAGCATATACTCACTGTCATCTAGCAGGAAAGAACTGCAGTTGAGATCTCAGCCAATATATTTGATTATAAGGCACCCATGCTAGGAACTATGTCATACTCTCTGATGGTTACCATTCAATATTGTGTAATTTTGCTATTTCACACTCTAAACCTAAATCAATGAATCTTCAAAGAAATGCACAAACATCCCACATACATATACACACTATTTTGTTAACCAGTGCCTTGATCTATGTAAATTCAATAATCATCCTTTGTTGTTGTTGTCTTTCAAATTTTTATTATCAAACTGATGTACAGAGAGGTTACAGTTTCATACGTTAGGCATTGGATACATTTCTTGTACTGTTTGTTACCTCGTCCCTCATATTCCCCCCCTTTCTCTTTTCCCTTCCCCCCCCATGAGGTGTTCAGTTCACTTACACTAAACAGTTTTGCAAGTATTGCTTTTGTAGTTGTTTGTTTGTTTTTTTTACCCTGTGTCTCTCAATTTTGGTATTCCTTTCCAATTTCCTAGTTCTAATACCAGTATACGTGGTTTCCAATGTACTCAGATAAGATTACAGAGATACTGTAGGTAAAACCACAGGAAGGTGATACAAGAATATCATCAATAATAGAAGCTACAAATACACATGGGACGTTGAAAGTAGTTACAACTGTGATATAACAATTGTCTCCATAACATGGAGTTCATTTCACTCAGCATTATCTTAGGTGATCATAAGGGTATAGCTATTGGGCTCCTGTGATGCTCTTCTATGACTTGCCTAAACCTGTACTAATTATTCCCAATAAGGGAGTACTCTATTTTTATAATTTATTTTAGGCTAAAACTGAAAGTTGACATGAATATCAAGAAAAAGACCATTAATAAATGAAGCTAATTCTAAGTCCTACTTAACTTGCCTTATTCTTTCAATTGCCTGCTGGGCCAGCTGGCAGGGAAACAGGAATCCTGACTGAGGGGCGGCGGGGATAAGGAAAAGGAAAAATAAGGCAAGAGAAAAAAGACAAGAGACAAAGTGGGGTACGGGAGGTCTGCAGCCGTAAGGTTGAACCTCAAGACTGCAGCAACAGTTTATTCGTAACTTCCAGCTTATATGCAGTTTTGGAACCAGAGAATAGCATAGGGTTGTTAAAATTTAAGACACACAGGGGCTTTGAAGTTCGCAAACATTTGATTATAGTAAACACAGGAAAAGGTAGATTAACATAGGAATCTACTCCAGCGGACATAGCAAGGTGCAGACAATGGCAAAGCAATTCCAGATAGTGGCCGTGAGCAAAGGTCCTTGCATCTGGTACATCCTAGCGATAACAGCACAGCCAGAAGTAAGAATGAATCTAGCTGCAAGTTTGGCTCCGACATCTTGGTGACATTGGCATAGCCAGATGTCAGGATGAACTTAGCTGCTAGCTCAGCTCCCGACACAATTGCAACTCTCACTTCTGAGATTCATTCTCCTTCTTACATTTTCACCTGTTTTTATTACCTCCTAATCCTAATTAGTGAAAGTAAATGGAAAAATTAGATAATGTTCTCCAAATTATATTACGCCATTTAGGAAAAAAATTCAGGAGGGATCTATGTAAAGAAAGAAATAGGAAATGATTTGGACTGTGTATACAAAGACTAGAGCATAATTGTTAGTTCACAGTAGCAGGCATTCATTTTATTATGTGCCATAAGTATAACTTTAATTTGCAATCTGGTTGTGTAAACAGCACAGTGGCATGCCTTCTGGATTCTGCAGTGTGTATGAGGAGGCATTGAACCAAGAGCACTATGGGTGGGAGGCATTGCCTTAACAGGAGTTATTTCTGCAACCAGCTGTCAAATACCAAAAAGGGGGACACAGCTCTGAGAGGAAGAATGAAATGTGATTCTGCCGGGTAAAAAAAATAAAACCTTTTTCTCTATTTAAGTGCATGGGTTTGTTCTAGAAAGTATGACGATATTTAAAGACAACGCCTTAGGTCTGTCCGTCTACAGGCAGAACATCATTGCTTTCCCATGTCACTGCTTTCAGGGACAGAGGTCAGGCGTTTAGTCTTAGAAATGCTTAAATCTAATCTGTAGACATGTCAGTGCACAAAAACGACGATGTTTTTGAGTCGGACAACACCCACTGGTGGGAAAGCAAGGGGAATCTTGGGGAAGTGTGCAACAAGTCCTCTGAATGTGAAAACCTTACTGTACTCCATGAAGGGCTGACATCAGAAAAAGTCGCTAGAGATGAACATGGACAGGAAAACTCCATTTATGGTCCCACCCATGGTTCCAATAGGAGTTTTCAACTATACTCTTAACCATCTAGAGAAAGACATTTCAGCATATGAGGTGAAGCCCTACAGCAGGGCTGAAGGTTGAGAATGAGTTCCAGAAGAGTGCCAGCAAGGCCCGGCCCCCCAGGACCCATGCCCAGGAGGCTCCGAAGGAGATCGCCCCAAGCTGCCTAATGAGCAGTCGGCCCCAGGAGGAGGCCAAACCCATCCACGTGCTTCTCCAGGAGACACCCAAAAGAGGACATCAACCGCACCCTAACTACCTAACTGGGAAACCGGCTTGCGCTCCAGACCTCTATAAGGCCCTGGGTCACAAACATTTGCCAGCAGGAAGGAAGAATTGTCTGTCGTAAGAAGGGGTCTAAAGACCCGGACGCCAGACTTCAGAGTCATGGTCTGGAGCTAGCAGCATTACCTTTATTCTTTGGCATGGTGCTAAGAGCAAACAAGGTGGGGGGAGACTGGAAATGCTCTTGGACCATGGCTGTGACTCTTTTCCCACTTGGACTGCCAATCCAGGCTGAAAGTCCTCAGCTCTCCCAAGACCAAGGCAGTTAATGCTTCTGTCTGATGGACAGCGTGCTTGTAAGACACAGAAGGCAATGGAGGCTGTACGGGAGCCAATGGAGGCTGGACAGAAGCCAATCCGAGCAGATGGACGGGTTTCTGCTTCCTCATGTGTCATGATCTTGCAGAGCCCACATGTGGCCAGGCACCACACTCTTGCCACCCAGCGCTGTGCATCCTCCAGAGTCCACCCCTCCCCCCTTGCCAGGATCTCCTGTGATGGAGGTGGCCCATGTGCCCATCCCTCCCTTGCCACATCCCATGCCTTCCCCGGCCAGCACCCTCCCTTGGCACCCAGGCTGCCCCAGGGAATCGCTATCCACACGGAGGGTGCCCTCATCCTCTGCACCCAAGACCTGGAAGACAAGTCAAATACCCCTGTGCATTCAGCTTCACTCCCTTCTCAAGCCTACCCTGAATATTTCCCCCTTTCTTCCCCAGCCAAGAGGAGAGAGGCCCTCCCAGACAGCCTCCACCCCACCTCTTCTCCTTGCTTCCCAGGGTTTCTCACAATCTCCATATCCCTCCACACCCCAGTAGATCCAAGAAACCCACTGCCCATCATTCCTGGGGGGATTCCCAGGCTTCCCTTCTTTCCCTATGCTGCTCCCAGCCTCTCCATCACCTCCACACCATGGATGGCTCCCAGAACTCTGTTCTTCTCCCCTCCTGTCCTCTGTCTTCCCATGAGGGCTCCCAACTTCCCAGTGGCCTGGCATACTTTCCCAGGACAGTTCTCATCCTACCCTCTCCTCCCATCCTCACCGACCTGGGGATTCTAATACTCTTCCCACCCACCTACTGGCTTGAAACGTTCCAAGATGACTCCGAAATTCCATTTCTCTCCTCCAGTCCCTTCTCAGGATGCATTTTGTCCTCTCGCTCTCCTCCCCCTCCCTTGACCTCTCTTACCTTCCTAGGGTGGAGCCCCAGCTCCCTATGATCTTCCCTTCTTCTTTTCCCTGTCCTTTCCTTCCTCTCCCATAAAAATGACCTGGGAGGCACCATTAAAGGGGACAAAGGAGTTTTATTAGTTAGCCTGCAACTGCCTTTTCCTGGGCTACCACAGAACTAGGCACAGATGCAGGAACCAATGGTGTGACATTTGGTTTTGTTTTCTTTCTCTCTTCCTCTCCACAGACCTCTCCTTTCTGAATGCCCCTTAGTGCTTTAATAGGCCTTTGTTTAGCAGGCTTCTTGGCTTTCTGCAGCCCTCTCTTTTCCATTGGTCTCTGGGCTCTGCTTTTGGAGTAGACCTTCCGCAGGCCTTGGTGCTCCCCAAACATATTGGAGCTCCACAGACCTGCACTTGGGCTTCTGCGCTGAACCTCAGGCTGGGACTGGGCTCTTCTGTCCACAGGGCTGGCCTCACCTCCAGCCTGCAGAGGGAAGGGCACTGCTGTTCCCCTCTTGCTGGCTTGTCTTGCAGCCTTCCTTTCCAGGTCTCTCCCTCTCCTTTTGGAACAGCTGCCCTATTATATCCTGTTGCCCTCTCCCCAGGTGGTCCCCAGGGGAGGGATGGATTTGTTGCCCCACAGGTTCTCCACCCTTCCATCCCTGGGCAGCTCCCAGCCTTCCCTTCTTCTGCCCTCTGCTAACAAACCAGAGGGCTCCCAGCCACCCTTTATCCTCTCTGTAGCCACCATCAGAAATTGGGTCCCAGGCCTTGCTTCCCATGCTACCCCAACCCACTCTCACTTCCTCTCCACACCGTGAACACTTTCCACTTGCAGCCTTTGCCTGTGGGGCCTATGTCCATCCCCCCTCTCCACCTTCATTACCACGCTTGGAGAATTCTAGTGGCTCATATGTCCCCTTAGTCCTTTCCTGCCTGTGCCCTCTATCACAAGTCAAGCTGAGTGATATCACTTGAAACCCACAGTAAACCTGAGGCAAAAGAGAGATGGGGGAACTGAGGCAGAGTAGAAGAAGCAAGTGTGTGGTGATGGCACCCCCGAGTGTCCATGAAGGTAATACCTCTCCCTTTCCTGAACACCCTGGGGTAGGAATGAGATAGCCTCATGAGAACTATGACTATGTCCAGGAAAGTTGAGTGTGTACTGTCCATGGACAATGCCTCAAGACAGTGGAAAACGGATGGTTTTGTAATTGCTTATCTTCTGATTGATTAAACACATTGAGTACTGCATGTTTGACCTCCTGCAGTAATCTTGTGTAAAGATAGGACAGAGGCCTGTGTGAATTTATCTTACTGCTTTCTGAAATCCTGCTTACTGCCTCTTGGAGAGTATCTTGTGATCTGTAACCAAGCCTGCACCTAGAAAACTGCACTCTAGCAAGAGGCTATTGAATTCTGTCGGCCGATTAAACATATTCCTCACCTTCCATGGTGATATTAAATATAGATACGGGTATGGAATATCACTGCATAGAGAATGCTTCATTTCCCTTCCATACTGTCTGCTGGTTGCACCCGGGTTGTAGTGCCCCAAGGGAAACTGTAGAAAGAGTTCTGGATGACAATTACTCATAGGTAGGTAATGCTTGGCACCCCTGCTTTGGATAATTCCATGTGGACACTAATTTTTCTCCTCTGTGTGTTGTTCCTCAAATGGGACAGACTCTCAAGGGAACCACAACTACAGCAAAAAATATATAAGGTTATTTAAATGCTAGGAGAATCTCCGTGTAAGGTATTCCAAGAACACTCACTGCGTGCTTTGCAGAAAACAGTATCTCTACTCAAATGATGGGGCCATGGAGACACACCAAAAGTAAGGAATCATGTCCCTGAATTGGTCCAGTTCTTTTCTTTATATAGCACAATGCTGTACCCAAATACAATGGACAAAAGGGATATTTCAAACCTCCCTTCTTCACCTCCATCATCTATGTTTCCCAGTTTTTCTGGAGGTCTCATGGTCTAGATTAAGGGCTAGAAGTAAGCTACCAACAAGGAAACATAAGTAGGATGTGATACACTTCCACAGGAGTGGATCTTCACTTGGGGTTCTGTTTGAGTTAATGCAGAGAATTTTGTCCTTTGACTTCCTTCAAGAAATAATGTGCCTCATTCCACTGTTTACTTGTTTTGAGAAGAGAAGATGAAAGCTTGGGTTATAGAGGTAGTGCTACCAATCTGCATTCTTCAGAGTTGTCTGACCACAACAGCTCAAGCTGGAACAGGATTTCTCATTGTATATTTCTGGTCTACACAGCTATTTTATCAATGGAATGGCTGTGTGGTCATCACCAGAGCAGTGGAAGGTGCCTTGAGTGGACAAGGAATTTGCAATCATGATATGATCTGTCCAGCTTGCTGTTGGAGACAATTACTGTTGCCTTCCCGGAATGTCATTCTGAAGATTTATTGCATTTCTTTTTGCTGTTGTAAAAGTATTCAGGATGATTATTCTACCTGTTGCAATATAAAGCCAGATTCCTGCAAACTTTGATGACCTGACATCTTTCTAGTTCCTGAGGAAAGTTACTTTTTCCTCTTGTTTAGTGCCTTTGGCTATGACTTTGAGGACACTATTGAATAACAATAGGGTAAATGAGAATTATTGACATATTTCAGATTAGACTGATAATTTTCTTTGCCTTTTTTGTTATGATGTTAGCTGATACCACCATGTAACTTCTAACACCTAATTCATTTAGAGCTCATAAAAGTCTTCTGCTATTCCCATTAGTAACATATTCATCAACACTCCAATATCATTCTCAGAGAGTTAGAAATATTAATGGTAAAATTCACATGGAATCATAAAAGTTTACCTGAAAATTCAAAAAAAACTCTGAAGGTTAAGAAAGGCAGAAGTAGTGTGGGAACTACAGAGCTTCAGTTAAAAAAAAATCATAACACAACAATGGAGAAAAGTAGGCCCAGAGACCAGTAGAACAGAATAGAACACTCTAGTATAAATGCACCCAACTACAGTTATCTAAAATTTGACAGGGAATCAAAAATATAGTATGGAGAAAGGACAGCCTTTTCAATAAATGACTCTGGGAAAATTCGATACTCATCTGTAACTGCATCCCTATCTGTCACTTTTTAAAATAGATCAAAGACTCCATGTGAGACATGAAACTGACATTGGAAGGAGTTGGCTAAATGTTAAAATTTACTGAAAGAAATACACACACACACGGGGAAACAAAATCATAGCATTGACATATGGGAATACATAAAGGTAAAGTTAAAAATGATAGTGCAGAATAATGTAATAGGTTCTTGGTATTTCTGTGACATGTAATGTGACATAACTATTTATAAATACATTGGACTTTGTTGCAAATTCTGTGTGTGTGTTTGTGTGTGTGTGTGTGTGTGTGTGTGAAATAGGTAGAAAGGACAGAACAAATCAATTATTTGTTCATTCCTTTGAAAATATCTTCCTTCTTAGGAAAGCTATGTGTGATCAGAATCTGGATGCATAAGGGTTGACCATGAAACATGTTCACATCCAGGTCCATGTCATTACCAGTATTGAGAAACCATCAAAGTATTCGCACTTTCCTCACTTTGTGAATAGCCAGGCGCTACCTTCTCAAAGCAAAGAGATCCTTGTGAGATTACCTGTCTGGCCTTTACCTTGTTTTCCTGCCTTTATTCCTGAAGGCAATTGATGAGTCTATGTATGAATACTCATAAGCAGATCCCAGGGTGTTGGGGTCCATCTTCCCCCCTAGATGGAAGGGGCTTGATGCACCTCCCCCAGCTGGGGAATGCGGCCCTTCTACCCTCTCTACATTGGAATCCAGAGAAACCGGTTGGGCTTAAAAAGCCCCCCGACTCAGCCGGCAGCCAGCCCGGCGCCTACCAGCCCCGCCCTGGTTCGGCGCGCTCAGAGTGACAATAGCCCTTGGAGGTCAAGTGACAGCTCTTGGCCTATCGGAATCCTGGCCAACCCCCTTCCTTCGGAATCATCTCCCCTTGTCCTTCTCTCAATAAAGTTAATTCGCTCTCAGAAGCCAACTCCGTGGTCTATGTACGCTAGCTCCCAGGGAAGGATAGCAGCCACATTACCACGTAGGTCACGCGCACTCCAGGCCGGAGTGACCCCTACGTCTCACTCTAACTTACCTGCAGGCCGAGGGTTAGGGGAGAGGACGATACAGAGGGTAATAAGAGAGAAAGAAATAAGCATCCGAGCCGGGTCAGAGAAAAAACCCCAACACCAGGGGATCTTTTTCACCAAGGTGTGTGCTCCTCAATCATCCTTTCTCAGAAAATCCTGCATCCATGACCACTTTCAATCTGAAAATTCTTATTGCTGATGGGGATATAATATATGGATTCATAACTGTCATGTCTTGTGAGGAATTACAGCAACAATGGGAACAGTGAGTTGCTTATTGTCTTCCATTTCAGACCTGGATAACCATACAAAGACCTGCTCAATCCCTGCAGATTGGTTTATTAAAAATATGGAAATTTTGTGTCAGTCCATGATGGATCTCCCTAAGGAATCATTACAGGATATCTGAAGAGAGGAAGAATAGACTGAGTAGATGGGAAACTTATCTCACCCAAAAGGTTCCCCTTACGTTGATTCTTACCTTTTAGAGAACGGAATTCTAAACAGAATTTCTATCATGGTAAGGGTGTTCTGCAAAGCTACAGTTCATGTAGCCATTACGTGTATGACTTTGATCTCTCTTTTCTCCCTGTGAAACCCATAAGGAGAATTATCAAAGTTTCTCTTCTCTAATTGCACTAGTGAATTTAAATGCAGAAAACTATAGGAATACCAGAGTTTCTGCAGTGGTGACCCATCACATCTCTTCCCTGGCCTTGTAAAATTGCCTTGTGTCAAGAGGCAACTTTCAGAAAACTATTTTGTGCTCAGGGAAATTGGAAAATTAGTATTTGCCCATATGTATTGTGTTGTAAAATTTTTCTGGGATTCCTTTTCAGCATCTACCCTTACCACAAGGGCACAAGCGTTATGCAGGTAAGGCCTTACCTGCATTATCAATTCATGCCAATACTGAAGTAGAGGTGAGGTAGTCCTGAGTTAATCTGCTCCTATGCAGTGTGTTTTTCATAGAGCACTTAAGACCTTGGCAGACCTATCGTTCAAACTTGACATCAAGCCCTGTCTTTCTGCCATGAATACAATGAACCTACCCAAGCTCACAGTGACAGGGAAAGGCTGGATCTAGAGGAATGCCATGCATGGTGTGTGAAATGTGTATGCAACATTTCCAGCAGTTGGCAGGAATTCAACTGCGTAAATGTGCAGAGATTTTTCAACTGTTTAAATGTCCACAAATTGCCAGTTTCTATCTGGATTGTTTATGATATGTTTTGGTTTTATCAGTCATGGAACATGAAGCAAGCACCTCATCTGTGCTTTCTAGCTTTTCTTTCCAGATCATTATCCAGAACCTATGGCTCAATTACATATTCTCCAAAATAATGAAATAATGTTCAGGAGGAAAACAGATATTTTTCCAGGTTATCCAGGAGAAAAATACTGAAATCCACCTTCTTCACTTCCTCTGGCCATAGTGGATAAGCCGATGTGATGGGTATTTATCCCTTCCACAAACAGGAATAGGCACTTAAAAACAGAACTTCTGAGTGCCCTACAGTGATTTAAGGCTCAAAGAAGTAAGATATGTGGGGTGCAATGACTTTGCTTCTTATTTGACTTTTTGTCTTAACTCAGGTCAAATGACTCACTTTCCCATGGGCTTCACCCATTCCCTATAGTATACTACCAATAATTTCATTACTCCTGTGTTCCAAATCCATTGAGAAAAAGCATACTAGCACAGATAACATATATACTTATGTACATACATATATGGTCAGAAACTTGTTTCATTATGTATGCATGTGTACAGGTACACACATGTGTGTATGTCAGTAGATAAACATTCCACCCCATATATATGTACATATGAAAACATATATATACATACATACATACATATATATATATATATAATTATATATATATATATATATATATATGTGGGGAATGGCCCCTCACCAGAATAAATGCTGACTCTAGGTATGAAAAACAGAGCACATCCCTTAACGCTAATATCCAAATATAATTATTATTGTCTGAAAATAAAGCTGAATCAATGGATGCCCTTAGAATTTAGTGTTTAGTGAATAATAATGACCACAGAAAAATTTAAATGTGATATGTTGTGTGATAGGTATCAAGTTGAATAACAAATGTACTTATAATGACAATTTTTTAATAAAGTAAATATACTTATGACCTTATGTATGAAACTGTAGCCCTTCTGTGTATCCCTGAAAATAAATTAATTTTTAAAAAGGAAAAAATAACAGAGAGCACACCCCTCTCAAGAAATGATTTTCCAGAATCTGCCATGTACAATAATCATCTTGTTGGTTCTCACAGGAAAAACATAGGAAGAATTTCATGTTGCCACAATGCCAGAGTGAATCTGACTATATGTCATTGCCTTATCAAGTGAAATAAATGGACATAAATTCTTTTTGCTGTTCATTAATATTTGTTGTTATGGATTGGAAGTAGAGCTTGACATCATTGTGTTAGGACTCCATTGTACCAGTGGAACACAGGAAAAACCATTTTGAGGAGGTGTCAGGTTGACCAGGGGAGGGTGTGAAAAGGTGCCAGGTTGACCAGGAAAAAGGGATAACATATTGATATTCAGCTGCATATTCTCACAAACATATCCACCAAAATTTCCTAGACTGTTTTGACTGTTCATTTTCAGAAGTCCACTAAGTGCTCAAAAGTCTCTAGCTTTGTGCCAGAAGAATCTGGGTATGCACATGCCCTCCTGCTTATATCTCCTTCTTGAGAACTTGCAGTTATGGGCTTTATGCAACTTGCAGTTATGGGCTTTATGCAGTAGTTCAAAGGCAAATGTCAAGGAAACAGCCCATGTGAATGTTTTCCTGTCCATCTGAACTACCTCATGTATTTTGTTGTCCATCTTCATCCACATTCCCAAATATTGACTCTCTAGGGATCATTACTCTGCTTGACAGAGGAAAGTCCACTAATAGAGAAAACAGCAAGTTATTCATTGGAGTATGTGTAGATTCAGGATATTCTGCAAGGATTAAATTTCAAAGTTGTACAATGACAACTTGGAGAAGATGGCCAAATCTGGGCCTCCGATGAAACCAGAAACATGCCATTTGGAATATGTAAAGAGAAAAATGTATAGAGGGAATATTCCATACTCAGTTTCTCCTGACTTTGGAGTTAGCAGTTGTGTAATGTGTATGCCTACAGAGAAGGGATTCCTTCACTGCAGATGACAGTTGCCTGACATTTGTCTATTCCTCAATCTAAGGTGCTTGCCATGTACATTAGGATCATTTCACACCTCCACACATCCAGATTCAGATAAATCTTGGAGCAAACTGTGCTCCAGGGTGCATCATGGCTACTCAAAGGAAAAGCAATGTCTGCCAGAGATGACCAGTTGTCCTCCTGGAACAATTATCTAATGACCACAAGCTGTTCTAGTAGTTTGGACTTATATACTGAGTACAACCCTTTATAATGGTCTTTTAGAGAGCTCCACAGCAGGTAGCAGGATGACATCTGATGTCGCTGCCCTTCAGTTACTCACACTGGAAGAAAAAGGAGAGGTATTCCCCATAGCAGTGACATTTATCCAGTTCCTGTTGTGTTTTTTGTTTGTTTTGGTTTTTTGTCAGTCTTGGGGCTGAACTCAAGGCCTGAGTACTGTCCCTGGCTTATTTTTCTCAAGACTAACACTCTACCACTTGAGCCACAGCACCACTTCTGACTTCTTCTCTGTATTTGGTACTGAGGAATCAAAGTCTGGGCTTCATGTCTAAGAGGCAATCACTTTACCAACAGGCCATATTCCCAGCCCCTACCTGTTGGTTCTCTACAATGTATCCTAGAATTATCCAATGCAGACAACTATGGCAACTTCAAGACACCACCAGTAAAAGATGAACAGCACTCTGGAGCCTTCTCTCCAAAATAACATCCCTAAGTACTGTCCCACCTCTAGGTTCTCTAAGGGTGACCTTTTATAGAAGGTCTAGTGGTGACAAAGAGCTTCGTGTTTATGAGGCAAGAACTCTTGTCACTAGGCCATATTCCCAGCCCCCTTTTGTAACTCTTAATATTACAAATTTTAACGACCATTTTGATATTTAATCTCCTAAATAACTTTTATTTTTTTAAAACATGAACAATTATGAATAAATTCAAACATCCTGTTGGTTGTGATGAAAACACTATTTTTAAAGTGAACACAAATATATGCTCCTTGCTCTAAAACAACGACATTTCAGAAATATTCAGTTAACATAGAAAACTACTGTTCCATTTTTCTAATGAAGATACAGTTTGACATGCAACTGAACAACATTCCTATTATCTTCTGATTCCTCTTACAAAGCTTCCACCATAATCTCCTAGTCTCTCGGGAACCTCCAAACCCTGAGCTACTTTCATGAGTCACGAGGAGCATGGTAGCCCCTCTCCACAGAAGAAAGAAGCCCTCTTTTACATTTTCCACCATATAGACAAATTCGGCTCCTTGAAGAATTTTCATGTGTTCTACTATGTTCATGTTGTGAGCTGGGGTTATCACCATAATGACTGTTTCTACCATAGGTCCTGGGAAGTTCTCCTGTAGTTGGTGCATTATGGTAATCACCTGAAAGATCAAAGAAGAAGTCACATAATATTGACAACAATGCTTTTGTATCATATGATGATTTTTAAGTACCACATGTTTGGGAATACTTAGTTTTGACTTGCTGAAACATCACTGAAATTCTAAGTGTTCATTTTGACTCTGTGATTCATAGAGTTAAACAATCATGTGGTATGTTGTAACAATTTTCCTGTAAAACTGTCTGAGATACCTTATTTAGTTTTAAAATTAGAGTGATCCAAACAATACAAAGAGGATCCTAGGTGGTATTTTTCACTTCTTGGTTACCAATGTAACGCTGTAATTTATATGTCAACAGTGGACTTTCTTACCAAAGTCATCATATGCATCACAATATAAACCTCTCCTGGAATGATGATTTCTGTCATATCTCCTATCGTAGCCACCACAGTCTCTAAATTTAAAACAAAGGCAATAATTAATAGAAGCTTTAACCATTTGAGTAATATGTTTAATAGAATATGTAATGCATATATCCTTTAGGATTGGTTCTTCTCTGGAACTGTAACAACCATAATCATTGTATCCATATTCTCTAGGTTCTGCAGCAAAACCCTTGATGTCTGCAGAATTTGGGTGGTCTTCTCTTGAATAATATAAAGTAGAAAGTTGTAAATAACAACTGTTAACTTCCAGAACAGAAACAATTCTTTAAAACAAAGAAAGGGGGACTGGGAATATGGCCTTGTGGCAAGAGTGCTTGTCTCATATACATGAAGCCCAGGGTTCGATTCCCCAGCACCACATATATAGAAAATGGCCAGAAGTGATGCTGTGGCTCAAGTGGCAGAGTTCTAGCCTTGAGCAAAAAGAAGCCAGGGACAGTGCTCAGGGCCTGAGTCCAAGACCCAGGACTGGCAAACAAACAAACAAACAAACAAACAAGGAAAGGGATTCCATTGTAAAACTGGACAAAGAAAATGTTTAGACATTACTCCCAGTCAGATCAATCAGAAGCATATAAAAATATTCAGAATACAAATAAGCAAAAAAAGTACTCATTAGAAGATTCATGCCTGTGATAATGCCCATAATTTGTGATTCTGCTGCAATACTGACAGAAATGTAACTAGAACATGCTTTGTAAAATTGGTGATCGCATGCTATTTTAAAAATGTTATCTGTTGGGGCTGGGGATATGGCCTAGTGGCAAGAGTGCGTGCCTCATATACATGAGGCCCTGGGTTCGATTCCCCAGCACCACATATACAGAAAATGGCCAGAAGTGGCGCTGTGGCTCAAGTGGCAGAGTGCTAGCCTTGAGTAAAAAGAAGCCAGGGACAGTGCTCAGGCCCTGAGTCCAAGCCCCAGGACTGGCAAAAAAAAAAAAAAATGTTATCTGTATGGACTATTGATTCTTTTTCTGCATACTTAGACAACTGAAAATAAATGCTCATAACACACACACACACACACACACACACACACACACCCCTCATTGTAGAACCATCCCAAGCATATGACTGCTTATGTATTACAAAGATATAATTAAGTCTTTCTAACCTATATGAATATAAAGAGCTGGGTTACACTTTAATGTCGATAAATCTTGTGATTCTATGATATAGAAAAAAGTAATATAAATAATCAAGTAGTGTTTGTTTCCATTAGCATGAAACACAGATTAGGACAAATAACTGCTTAAATGGATGGCAATTTTTGGTGGAGGGTTCTGGCAGTGAACAGAAAACCATCTTCTACAATGCCATATAAACTACATTATACACTCAACAGCCATCCTCAGAAGATGTCACCTGTTTTGTTATCTTATTTACCTATCTTTAGTAGAATGAACATGTCTTCGGGATGCAGAGTCATCTCTCTGGAAACAGATGGGCTTTCTTTGTGGCATAACTTCATTCTTCTTTTTCCAATGCGACAAAGGACCTGTAATTTAAAATAATTACATAAAAAATCATGTTCAGAATTTATGAAAGACACTAAGTAAGCCCCGCTATACCCTGTCACAAGTGTTTTTGATGAAGTCCACAATATGGCAATTATTCCTGTCTTTTAAATATTAATTCCTGAATCTAATATAATTTAATTCCTAAATCCTTGATAGTCGAGAGGCTGAATTCAATATTGAATGACCTTATACTGCTTCAATCTGCTTCAAAAGTTTTTTACAATAGTGTTTTCCTCATCTACATGTTGTTAGGAATATTATATACAATATGTACTGGTGTAACCTATTCATGTGTACACATACCCACACATATATATCAGTATATTTTGTTACATGGAAAATATTTTCACTATATCTCACCTCCAGTAGTTTGTCAACCAAGTGCCTTGTATAGATATGTATCCCCCACTTCACTTATCATTTGTGTCCATTATTTCTATTTCTATTTCTATTATATCAGTGTTGTAACTGGACCTGACTCTTCCAAAACAAGACATTCTTCACATACAAAGAGGAATGTACTTCCACTACAGCTACCCTTCTCTCTCTTTTTTTTTTTTTGGCCAGTCCTGGGCCTTGGACTCAGGGCCTGAGCACTGTCCCTGGCTTCTTCCCGCTCAAGGCTAGCACTCCGCCACCTGAGCCACAGCGCCGCTTCTGGCCGTTTTCTGTTTATGTGGTGCTGGGGAATCGAACCTAGGGCCTCGTGTATCCGAGGCAGGCACTCTTGCCACTAGGCTATATCCCCAGCCCCTTTCTCTTTTAATACTCAAATATTACCATTCTGGTTAAAACATTTGATAGCTGCTCGCAAAACAGTTTGTCTATATTCTTACCTAAATGGCCACCTATATTTTCAAAGTACCATTTAATAAGCCTCACCAAGCTAGTGATCTTGATGCTTGATGCAAAATTAACTTTGTTATACTTTCAAAACAATAAAAGAATAAAGCTTCACTATATGTTTAAAGGGCTTTCCTTTGCTTATTTAAATTAGAAAACATTTTTTAGAATACCTTTGAATGCCTTATTACTATAGCAACGACATTAACAAATGTAGGAATGCTTTTTGTTTAAAGTGTGGTCACATTCCAATAAGCCTCATAAGATTAAAGCATATTACCAGGAAAATCCAGGTAGTACACCTCCTCTGAAATACTACCACAGTGTCATATAGAGAATAGCTTAGTATGTCCCTGTTATGGTGTGTAGGTATTCTGCCTTTTGACACATGAGAACGCAATTCGGATAAAGCTGGTCCAGAAAAATAAAATCAAAACTCAAAGCTCAGAGTATAGTTTCTTTCAAACTACTGTAAAATGAAATAAATAAATCATAATGTCTGTACAGTAGGGAATATCCTAGTGAGGAACCTATATTAGAATGATGCTGAATATGCTACTAGCCTTCCATGTAGACATACATTTTTCTTTAGGCATTTCCTTTCTTTAAAATGAGATTTAAACTTTACATTTTACTTGACATAGTTCTTGTGTTTTCCTTTGGAAGTTACCTCCATTGCTTTTAAAATTACTGTTAGATGAGACGTAAGCCCTTTAATATCACACAGCATATCTTTTAAGCAACATTCTCTATGCTGCTGGCTCATTTGTAACTCCATTCTTTCTACAATTTACCAGAAGTTCCTGGTTGCAAACTCTTAAAATTTTTGGTCTTACAATTCTTTGAAAAGCAGTGCCTCAGGCAGAGCAAAAAATACTCACCTACATGACTAAAACTAATGCTTGATCATAAAACTAAGAAAATTTCAGAAAATTTTTTCTTCTCATTTTTTTCTGGGCCAGTCCTGGGCCTTGAACTCATGGCCTGAGCACTGTCCCTGGCTTCCTTTTGCTCCACGCTAGCACTCTACCACGTGAGCCACAGAGCCACTTACAGCATATTCTGTTTATGTGGTGCTGAGAAATCAAACCCAGGGCTAAATGCAAGCTAGGTAAGCACTCTAACACTAAGCCACATTCCCAGCCCCTCATTTTTTGTTTTATTACATATATTGTACCAGAAAGTATAACAGCAAAAAGCAATAATACTATGGCAAACACCCAAACTGTTTAGTGATTTAAGTGCTACCTAACTTGAAAATTAAATTCTTCATTTCTCAGCATTTGCCTATTTTCCCCCCAAAATGAACTTTTATTAACTTTTCACATGCAAAATGCTGCAATATGAACATTTTCATTTTTGACTCCATATTATGCTTGTAGAGTAACTCATATTTTATGACAACATAGTTTTCTAGGGGATGTTATCAATACCTTTTGAAAGTTCACTGATGTATAAACACAGCTGTTTGTCTTCTGTCTTCTAAAATCAGTAATATAAACATGTATCTTTCTAATATATCCTCTGTATACTATGAAGTGTATGTTTCCCACAATCATGTATGAATAAAAATCTTCATTTGCTAACTTCTGTTCCTGATTCCTAGAGGTCATCTATTCAGGTCAATGTTTCAACTCCTTTTGTAAACATTCTTGTTGTTTACCTATTTTGTGTATAATGTAAAACTGACAATAAAGTGCTTTCCGACCATTTCAAGTCAAGCACCGTTAGTAATAGCACAACTAATATTCTGCATCTTAAATTTATGTCTTCCAAATTATTGGCTATCACTTAAAAATTTTTCTGGTAACTATTTACATATAAAATTATTTTATTTCTTTGGCTCAATTTGATTCTTAGAACTCATCATTTTCAGTTTTGCTACTGTATTCCTTTGAGCTGTTCTTTGATTTCTGTCCGCAAATTTTTCAAAGTATGTCTAGGTATGTTGTGAGAATTTACATATATGATCACTCTGATTTATAGGCTTCACAATACCCAGTAAATTGTGTTTTGAGATTCGCATGCAACTAAAAATGTCTTACCACTTCTAGCTTTCCTTTTATGGTCTCTGATTTTACTTGAAATCTCATGTAAGCCTACACTGATCTCTTTTCTGGTAAAGACAATGGTTCTCCTGCAACATTTGTTTTAACTATTCCATTCACTGAGACAATTCTTGCTAATACAAAATGGACCTTCTGTACTCTCATATTCTTACTATTTTTATGTCATCAATATCAACAAAGTGCATGCTAAGTATTAGTGTGATCCTGCAAACACAACTTGTAACTTTTACACTGCAATATACAAAGATAGTTAGTGGGTTTTAAGAGGAAGATTTCATGCACTAGGGAAAAAACTTAATTATGATGCTCTTAGTAATTTTAGAGAACTGAAAGATATACACATCTCACAATGGTACCTGAATATCACACCAATCATTGGAAGTACTGATTTTACAGTATTTTCAACCTATAATCATTAATGATTTATGTCTACAGAATCCCATAGTATTATTCCTGAGAGGAAAGCAAAATGCCCACACTAATGCACCAGCAGTTTTTATTCTTATGCTGAAACCAGGTACTTCAAGATAGCTTTACCTCATTCATAAGAAACAAATTTCACCGCATAAAAATTTTCTTTTTCTAGGCTCTTTATATCCTGCTCTCACAGTCTACACTGACTGGTCCTGGAGCAGAATGATTAGGTCTTTTAGGAGAAGGACCACCACTTCTAGAAAATGGACTTCTGGTAAATGGTAGGTGTTGCCTAGAAGAACTGAAGTTTAAATTAAGACTATGTCTCCCACCATCTGTATTGAACAGAGAATCTCAGTAAAGCACCATCTACATTGACCACTCTTCTTTCATTTTTATTCATAATATTAAAATTTCCATGTAGCCTTAAGGAATAAAGCATCATCAAACTCAGAACATTCTGAAATACCTATTCTTTGCTTACATACGTTTTTGTTTCAAGCCCAGAATTAGAACATGGTAGCTGATGCATTGTCTCCTTGGCTGTGTGCTACAAAATGTACCATGCCACTACAGCACCTAGAATTACCTTTCATTATGCCAAGTACAAGTAATAAAAATGGCATGTAGAAAAAATTCCAAATGCCAGTCTTGGTAAACAAAAGATATGTGGAATCCTCAAGACACATTTGAAGTCATGTGGACACAACTGGAAAGTAAAGAAGCAAAATTTTATCCCTTTGAATATGTTTAAAATTCAGAGAATATTGAATTCTCTTATAAGCAAACTTAAAACTTCCTCCTAAGACTTCTGAAACGTTTGTAGGTCTAAGCACTTTGATACTATTGTAAGAATGACGTTTGTCACAAAAACATTTTTAATTCATAATTATCTTGAGGATAAATAGTATAAATGGCAGAGCACCGTACAATTTAGGAAAATATTGAGTGACTGTACTCATTCCACAAGCTTTCCACTTTAAAAGTCTCATCCTTCAACTTTAAATATGCATGGGAGGAAAAGGGCCATTCTGAACAATATTAAAAACTAATTTGCTACATAAACTTACTAGCTTTCAATCCTCTGTTTTCATATGGATACTTTAAATCATTACTGAAGTGCCTGTCACAGTAAGAGTGGCCTCTCGCTCCTCGATGTGCTCCTCTTCCATAGCTCTGACTTCTTTGTTTCACTTTATTTCTTGAAAGAACTGGTCTTCTCCCTCTATGACGATTATCAGAATAGGATTTGCCTGCTGGCTCTACTTTAATTACTTTTCCATCCAAACGCTGAAAAAATCAGTATTTTTCCATCAATAATACCATCTAATTTACTTTCAGTTTTCAGTTTTATGTCTATGCCTTACATCTTATCGCAGATATAATAAGGTATTAAGTCAATATCTTAAGTCATCAAGTATCTTCCTTCAAGTGGGAGGCATTCATTTCCTTCACTCTAGATAAAAACACCCAGAGTTCTTGTGTTTACTCAGATCTTGTGCTTACTCAGTTTACAGCATCCCAATACTGTATACTGTGTAACACAAAGAAGTGGTTCAATTATAAGTTGGAGGAAAGATTAAAATATTAGCTTACAAAGCCTGTTCCTTTGCCGAAAACTAGAGCAAAATAAGTAAGTGCTAAAAATTACTCAACTATCAAATTTTTTTATATACTTAAACCAGGAGCCAAATGCCACATTTAGTTTCTTTTAAATGTCATAATCATGGACAAGAAAGATAGCAAAGAACATGTTGTCAGAAACCATGCACTGACATACAGAAAAAAAAAACACTGAAATTACCGAAGACAGTTGCAAAATGAACAAGTAAGCATAAGAGTAGGCAATAATGAGAGGATGGTATACTGGGCAAAGCTTAAAGAAGTAAGAGAACCATAAAAGATACCAAAATTATGTAAGGGGGATAAAAGGAAACTAAAAATTCCAGAACACAGAACGAGTGCAAGATTAAAAGAAATCTAAACTTTATCACAATGAAGACATTTAAAGTCAAATGATGATACCTTATACTTCTGGCTCCTGCTTACACATGAGACTGGAGATCTTAGAACAGTTATTTAAATATCCAATTAACTAGGAAAAAATGGGCCTGAAGGCTTTGCTCAAATTGAGCCACATTTTGAGCTAAAATTGAAGAGCAGAAGCTTGGGGACCTGAGTTCAAATCTTGACATTGCAACCAAAAGGGCAAAAGTGGCTAGACGGACAGTATCTCTAGAATTAAAGCTCCTGGAAGACATAGTGTCTTCAGGATAAAAATAAGCACTCATTTATCACTACTGTAAAATCAATAATCAAGAAAATGTCTTCACTAAAATCACTCTTCATGATGAATTCAAAGTACTGCAGGAGAGAAAGAATTCATCACTTTGGCCACATGAGTTTCCATCTAACAAGAAGTGATTGCGTAATTGAATTTAATTATTGTTCAAACTCATCTTGCTCCAAAATTTTCTAACAGGAATTCTGTGTTCCAACCTCTGTGTCTTTTAATGCCTTTATTTCACAGAAATACTTCCATGATTTTGAGCAAAATCCAGACACTGAGAAGGTGGAGACCAGGAAGTTAAAGTATCAATGCAAGTACTGCAGACCAAGGGAGGTAAATTTCAAAAGTGTAGTTTAGGGTGGCCAGGCAAAATAAGCAGTACTTTCAGTTCAAAATCTACTCCAAAAGCAACACAGCTGGAGGAGTGATGCAAGAAGTACAACATGGATGACATGGTCCCAAAAGAAACATATATTACATATTTATGTATCTATACTCCCTGGGTTTATCAACTTTATGGCAACAATGAAAACAATTTTCCATAGTATCTGTTTAGCAAGCATAAACCTAGAGCCCAAACCACAGGCCACAAAAAGTAGTAAACAAACAAAAGAATTCCTGCTACAAGTTATCATAGATTTTATTTCTTTTTGTTGATGTTGTTCTTTCCTTTTCTTTCTCTTTTACTTGGCATTTTGTTTTAATTCTGTAGCTTATATTCTGGTTTCAAGACTTAACAACACAAAACATGAAGCACACTAGGGTTACTTAGCGTGACCTTTACCCCATGAGGCACACCTCTAATACCTGGCCTTTTGCCAATTAGGTTGAGATGGAGTCTTATGTTCTTGAAACTACCAGGCTCCAGATTTCAGCCACTGAAGTAGCTAGCATTAGAGGAATAACTCACCAATGTCCTGCAAGTTTTACTTGTTTGAAAGCTAACATACTCTTCCAGCCCAGACTAGAACAGGAAAATGAAACAACTTCCATTCCCAATATTTTCATTTGTGATCCTACTAGGACTTGAAGTCAGGACTTCTAAGCTTTTGCTCAACATTTTCTATAGTGTAGTGCTCCAATCTTTACACCATTTCTGGCTTTGTTTTTTCTGGCTACATGATAATAAAGGTGTCTTGCTTTTGTTTGCCTAGATGTCTAAGAAAATGATCTGAAGATCTCAGCTGCGTAAATGCATAGTGTTTTAGGCACAAATCATACCTACATGGCTCACAGCCATTTCTGAGTAAATTACAACATAAAAATCAAAGGTTCTAGTGGCCATCGTGTCACCTTAGAAATAGCAGAAAAGAAAAAACAACAACATGATAAAGTTTTGAACAGAAGTAGGATGCTATTAAAAGCTGCTTACTTTTCCATCCATCTTTTTGACTGCCCTCTGAGCATCTGCAGGGATTTCAAAAGTAATAAAAGCAAAGCATCTAGACCTCTTGGTTTTCCCATGCTTCAGCAATGTAACTGCAACAAAGACACTATTTCAATTTATGTAAAATACATAGAAAATGAAAGTTCATGAACACTTAAAAATATTACAATGGCCACAGCACTTCAAATTTTTCTTCAAAATCACAAAAATTTACAATTTCTATTTTTATTGCTATTTCCCGTGTCACCATGCAAAGCCTTTCAACTGAGCATATGACATCCTATTTCATATCCGACCTCCACAACATATTTGTGATTTTGATTTTCATTGCTAGAGATACATAGGGTGGTACATTAACTCAGTACTTGTTTTTCACAAATAGTATTGTTCATGAAAGTTTCAAACAGAGGCATTTTAAGTTAGCTATTTGAAAGAATATTCAATATATTCGACAGAGACTGGACTGTAAGAATTACCTTCCGCTATGTGTCCAAATTTGCAAAAGATCCTTTCAAGATCCTTTTCTTTGGTCTCAGCACTAAGGCCTCCTACAAACACTTTCCTAGGGTGATGAGATTCCATCCTCTTGCTGTGAGTGGATAAAAAACAATCATAATCATTCACGTTTTTACTGCGCTTAATATTCAAGTCATAGAATCTGACAATGAGTTCTTAGTGTTATTTCAAGCAACAAAATCTGTAGTATATAAAGCAGAGGAATTATTGGCCTACTAGATAAAAGTAACAAATTTCATGCAATTCCGATAACTTTATTTAATGTAAAATATGACCTTAATATGTAAATAGGAGGTGTGTCACTTTTTAACATATTTCATTAAAATATGGTATATACTTGTGTGGTACAACAAACAATAGTAGATTTTGTCAATTAAAGCAGCAATAACATATACACTATTCACATATTTAATTGCATAATCAGAGTCCATGACACCTAGCGTATTCACACTGTAAGATACAACTCAATCCCTATCAACTATAATTTATCCCCAGTGCTGGGCTTGGAGTCAGGGCCTGAGCACTGTCCCTGCCCTCATTTTGCTCAAGGCTACCACTCTACCACTTCAACCACAGTGACATTTCCTTCTTTTTCTGTTTATGTGGTGCTGAGGTATGTAACCCCCAGGCTTCATGAAGGCAAGGCAAATACTCAAGGGCAAAGCCACATTCCCAGCCCTGACTATCAACTTTTAAAAGTGATATTTTTGAACTCTAAAAATTTACAGAAAGGGAAATATTAGTAGTGGAACCTATGTAACTGTTAAACTTGTAAGGTTTAAGATGAACACACATATGAAGTGCTTTCGAATGTTTTTCCTCTGTCCCCAATTATCATAATCACTATTAAAAAGTTCTTCCACCTCAATGTTTTTCTTGCCATATTTTAAACTTGCTAAAATGGTGAGTTGTGGTACAGGATATTTTTGTCATTAGTTGATCAAATGCCACCTGTGAAGATCTTCCTTGCCAACGTCAGTATACAGAGGTTAGATGAGATGAGAAAACTAAAGCAAACGTCCAATATTTTGAACATTTCCGTAAGATGGGTCATTTTGCCCACATTAAATTAGCAGTGCCATTTGTTATGTGCAGTGTTTGTGTTGTATTCCAAAAGGGACAATAATCTATGGAGGCACAACTTAAGGTGGGAAGGGGTTTTATTTACAAAGGGATTTTATTTACAACCTAAAACCTGGAACCAGAGCAGCCTTCCATCTCCAAATGCTAGCTTGGGAATACTTCGTCCTATGCTACCTACCCCGAAACAATACCTGAGATCTGTCCTCACCTGAACTCTGAACCGCCACATCTTAATCTCTAACCACCTCAACTTCCAAGCCTCCAGAGGAGCAAGCTTCCTTCCTGTTGGCCTCATTCTCCTCAGGCATTAATAAGACTCAAGTCTCCTCCCAGGTTTTAGGCTTGTCTACAGGCTCTGACTTCCCCACAGGCCTCAGGCTTGAGACAACCCCTCAGGCCTCGGACTCCGGACTCCCCTTTGGGCTTTTGGCTCCCGATGCCCCTTCAGGCTTTGGGCTCTGGTTGACTCTGCCCCACTCCACCAGCCAGCAGGGCATGGCTCTATCCCTGCTCCTCCAGTCACCCTGGTTCGGCTCCGTGCTCCTCTCCTAGGGCCAGTCTGGTTGGGTCACTGCTCTGCTCCTCCAATGGCCCAGTTTCGGCTCCGCTCAGCTTCACTCACCTTTTTCCTATTCCGGGTCTTCTCTTCACCCCCTCCTTCCCCAGATGCCCAGGCATGCAGCCTATTTATACACCCTGGGCGGTCCAGCCCCACCCTCTCCGATCGCCAGACAAACTTGGAGCTCCACTCCTGCTCTCCAGACCAATTAAAAGTGCCCCCCTGGCTGTCCGGAACAATTAAAACTGCCACCCGTGCTGTGGCGGGGGATTTCCTAGGCTGCCCCTCCCTTACTCCTGACACAGCCTGTTGCCACGCCCCCTCCCACGTCCTACGCAGTGACGCCACAGGGGGCGGGACTTCCCTGCCACGCCTGTTATTCCTTGTGCCTTTTGCTTTGGTTGATGTAATTCCGAATGTATGTGTGAAAACCGACGGGAAAGCCAGCAGTGGTGAAGTCCGCGTGAATCAAAATGGCGGGCGGTGGCTTCTCCAAGCAGAAAAAAATTGATAAGAAAAAAAAAGTCACCCAGAGGCAAGCTCCCACAAGAATGGCCAAGAATGAAATGGTAGTTGTGTTTCTCCCCTGTGGAGAGTGGTTTTGTGCAGCTTTTCCTGCCGGTTATCAGCGTGCAGGCCGCTTCCCCAGGCGGGAACAAACTCGCCGCTCCGCCATTTTCCTTTGCAAGGGAGGGGCCGCATGCGCATTTTACGCTCAGTGCAACCAAGCGCCTCCGATACACACAGCGATGCGCATTCCTGTAATTTGCGGAAATGCTTTTACGACCTTCGGTAACCCTGAGGTAAAAAGACAAAAGTCTGCACTACACCCACTTACTCTTCACCACAGAGGATTCAGCTTCGGACAATGCCCGCCTGGCTCAAAATTCACTTCTGTATTTAATTTCTACATTCCTTACCTTCTTCCCGCAGTTTTTTACCCTGACGTGCTCAGCTGTTTCACCGGCCCCCGCAGGCACCGCTCCGTGGGCTTGGACCCCAGAAGGTCCCGGATGGAGGGCCGGGGGAGGGGTGGGGAGGAAGTCGGCAACGTGGAAGCTCTGAAAGTGAAGGGGGAGCCAGTAAGTCAGTAGGGAGTTTGGGAATCCCCCACGATGGGATGTAAAACCAAACCAAAATACTCACCGTGTGTTATCCTCCCTCCTCATTGCCATTGTTTTCATATGACCATAGCGTTTGATAGAACCTTTGTTACTAAAGGGTGCTTCATAAACTCCCCTCTCCCCAATACTGACATTATGTCCTCCCAAGGGCTCCGACTACGTCAGACACATGCAAAACCAAAGTGAGGAATCCAAACCCTCCATTTCTCCCTTCCTCTCCCTGCCTGCCTGCCTGCTTTCCTGTCTTTCTCCCTTCCTTCCTTCCTTCCTTCTTTCCTTTTTCTTTTTCTTTCTTTCTTTCTTTCTTTCTTTCTTTCTTTCTTTCTTTCTTTCTTTCTTTCTTTCTTTCTTTCTTTCTTTTTTCTGTTTCTCTTTCTCTCTCTCGTAAAAATTGTTTTGGAGTTGTTCATTTATTGCTGTACAATACTAGTGCCAGAACTTTTCTCCTTGTACTTTCATTCACTGTATACCCTTAATCCCCAATCTCAGCCTGCTGAAGGCCTTTGTTTACAGATATGTTCTAAAACACCCTCATTGTAGATTTTATCTACAGCAGTTATTAAGCATGTAGACTTTCATTGCATTGTTATGTACTTGGAATTTCAACACATTATTCTAAATAATGATTTGGGTGATCATATATTTTTTTCTTTCTTTCCCAGAAATAGTCCAGCACTGATACCAGACACACAAACTAGAGTTCTATACAGTTAACACTTCCTATAAAATATTTTAAATAAATCAAAATTACTACTCTGAATGGATTGCCCTATGTTCTCATCTGAGATTGACACTTGAATAATTGTACATTCTCCAGGAGAGATGACCTGCTTTTCAAGTTCAATATGTAAAATGTGTATTTTATTCAATTGCTATTCCTTTGGGGGAAAATATTTTACAGTTAAATGCTGCATTTTCAAAAGTAGACATTGGGCACTGAGCACAGATCACAGTTAACTCTATCATAGAAATTATCCATTGTAGAGTTAGTAATAGGAAAAGACTGAAAGCATATTTAAATTGTAAAACAGAAGTTATATGATATCATTTTCTCTAAAAGTAAAGCACCATCATCAGTGAAATGAAGTATCTAAAGGTTTTGGATACCCACATCGATTTTAGGAATCCTATAATAAGACAATTGTTTTTCAAAAAAATTCTAGAATTCATTTAACAACATTAGTAGCTGTAAGATTTTACCATGAATGCTCTCACAAATATAAAATCAATCATGTCACCATAAATGTGTTTTATACCAACATAATGTTTAGGACTTCCTATAACAATAATATTTTATCAGAGTGATTTTACAGGGAAAATGTACATAAGCACTTAGTAATATTGAAAACTGCTCAATAATTTCAAATAGGCTTTGGATAGGAAAGCTTATTTGCAAACTAGTGATCTTTTCTCAGAGGCACAGTTCAGGAAAACTATTATGAAGAAATATAGTAACAATTTAGTAAGATGAGCTTTGAGAATGATTAATCTTAGCTATTTCAAGTATTACCGAATTGTAGGTATTAAAATAGAAATAACAAATACTATGTAGTTAAGGATGTAGCACAAAGACTTTATGCTGATGTACTGGCATTTGAACTCAGGGCCTTTCCTTTTTAATTGTGTTGTACTTTGAACAGAGGTATTTGCATTTCTCAGGGATACTCTGGACCACATTTCAGCCTGTTTGTTTTGATTATTGTTGAAATACTGTCCTGTTTCCAGTCAGAGCAGGTCTGGCCTGTGTACTTCTTTGTCTACACTGCCATGGCTGAGAGGATAGGCATATCCCACCACAGTCAGCTTTCTCTGAAGACATGGTGAAACATGGTCATTTTGCTCAGACTATCCTTTGAAACACAATGCTCCTGATCTCTGGCTCATGAGAAATGTATTTTATACCTGTAAACTAAGAGTGTCCAAATTCCTGTCCTCAATCATTTCTTCCTCTCTTCTTTTCTTTCTTTCTCTTGCTCTTTTTCCTTCCTTCTTTCCTTCCTTCCTTATTTTCCTCCTTTCTTGTCTGGGTTGACATTTCTTTCCCTGTCTCATTCTACCATTCTTTTTTTATTTTTACCCCCTTTCTTCTTCCTTCTTTACTCCCCTTCCTTCCTCTTTGTCTTTCTCTATCCCTATCCCCTTATTTCTGTATTTCAACTTCAATCTTCTCTTTTTTCACATTCTTTCAGTTTCTCTTTCTGCTTTTGCTTTCCTTTACTCTCATTACTTTCACTTCTTTCTTTCTTTTTTATCTCTCTTTCCTTCCTTCTTCACTTCTTTCTCTATTCCTTTCTTTTTCCTTGACTCTAAGTGCTGCTATTAGGCCTGGGTGCAGTCCCTAAGTTTTTATGCTGAAGTCTGGTGCACCACCCCTTGAGGCTGTACCAATACTTCTGGTCTTTTGATAACTTTTTTTTTTTTTTTTGGCCAGTCCTGGGCCTTGGACTCAGGGCCTGAGCACTGTCCCTGGCTTCTTCCCGCTCAAGGCTAGCACTCTGCCACTTGAGCCACAGCGCCGCTTCTGGCCGTTTTCTGTATATGTGGTGCTGGGGAATCGAATCTAGGGCCTTGTGTATCCGAGGCAGGCACTCTTGCCACTAGGCTATATCCCCATCCCTTTTGATAACTTTTGAATAGATTTTCCTGTCTTGGCCATCTCTGAAGTGAATTCTCAGATCTCATCCTCCTCTGTAGCTAGGAATACAATGAGGAGCTACTGTCATTGGTTCCATAGGGAGGAGGTGTCAATTAAGCAGGTGTTGAATGAAGTGAGTTTTTCTATGGCAACCAATCTCTGTTATGATTCAGGACTGGAGTTTGCATATAGAAGTCAAGGCTCAGGCACGGAGTACAAACCTAGTATCCTTTGGTAGGACCAACATCTCTTGTTGAGTGACACTGGGTTCCCTGGATTTGTAGGTGTGCCTCTGATGTTTTTGAGCAGGGTTATCAAGGGCAGTTTTTGCAACATCTTGTGAGAGAATTAGGGTTCACTGTGCAATTTTGATGTGAACTACAGTCTGTTTTCTCAAGTCCTCTGAGATAGGTTCAAGCTCATTGACTATTATTCATGGACTATGTTAGGTGAAATTGGGTACTCAGACACAGAATTTTAACTGTCAGAGGAGTGTCTGTATAAACTTAGAATTTTCTACTAGTACTAGGGTGTCATGGTCTTGCAAAATATTGTGTAGGCATTTAGGCAGCACAGCCTATAATACATAGTTCTAATTTCTTCTGCAAAAAGAAACATACTTGACCATCACCTGTAATAACACCAAATCCTATGTACCAAGAGATTTACTTTCTAACAGTGCATTTAATTTTGTGCTTTGTAATATTTCTAATCTTTTAAAGCTTACTTGTGGTCAGAGAATACTAAATGCTTCAAGTCCTCCCTTGACCCAGGTTGGGGCAACTAAGGTAACAGCCTCATCATCTTTTACTTGAGGGAGAAAAACTGATCTTGAGAGATTTGTCAACCTAAAACAGGAGCCATTGTATCAGTGTAGAACTTGTGGGGAGGCACCCTCAGTACACTGCTACCAGAAGTCCCTGTCATAAATTCAGTAAAGGATGTTTCTTATAATTTTACTTCAAAACTGTATGCAGTAACATGAAAGGATAATGGCAGTTTCTTTCTACTGTTCCTTTTTTATATAGAACATAAATAACAACTCCTCATATATACATCACATATAGCATCTGGTGGAGTATTAGCGCCATGGGGCCTGACATGCTTTTTCACTGTTTTTGAAGTTGTTAAGAATTGAAGTCAAGATTTACTAACAATCTCTGCACAGTGTTGAATCCATACTTTCCAGGAAATTCTGATTTAGAGGCTACGATCACTTACCTAGCTCATTAGTTTTTAGGGGAAATAGTCTGGGATATATTAAAATCTATTCATTCTAGGAAGGTTCTTTATATAGTATCAAACCAAAAAGTCATGGTGAAAGAACCACCCACATTCACCAGACATTGCTTTGGATTTGCTCCTATGGTTTGGATAAGTTAGATTTCACTGCTTTTTGTTCAGATGTCACCTGGTATTGAAAACATTAAGACATTCTTCCATTTGTCTATAACTGTTTTAAAAGAATCCCTTCACAAATTTTGCTCCTGAGTAGCATTCAACACTTGAGTTCCACTTCCACTGAGCTTCACTGATCTTAATGATTAACCTTGGTGTGTTACTGGGAATGAGTATTATTCTCAACAGTCATTTTACAGTAGTTGTGTAGAGACATGTTGAAATTGGTGCATTCTGATCCCATTTTGTATTTGTGATAAACAAAAATGTAATGGGAAAAACCCTTAGAATAACCAGTGCTTTAATTTTATTCATAGACCTTGGGACTTCAAAGTATCAATAGAGGATGCTGAAAATGCATCTTACTTTTACATTGGTCAGATGACTGTGATCTGATTTCTTAATTTCTATATTTGAAACCTTTTGAATTAGGTATATAATTAAAGCCTAACATTGAAAAAATAGTGTAATTCAGCACTATAACTCAAGAATAAAGTTTTACTTTCTAGATAAGATAGTTTATTGTATCAAATTTAAATGTTACTTTATAATGGTAAATTCCTTTAAAAGAATATTTAAACTGTGTTGCATACTTCCTATCCCCTCCAAGACATCCAATCATTGTAATTGTGTACGAACTGTGTAAAGTTTAACTTATTACACATTGTGCCTTACTTTATTATTTTTTGTTGAAATACAGCTCTATATTTCATGAAAATAACAGGATCTAATTCTTAATGAATAAGAATTTACTCTTTAAAAAATATAAAATCCTCATGTTTGTATTTGCCAATTATACCTTTGCTTATCTGTTTATTACACTTACTCAATACATGAATCTATAAAAAAAAATTAGTACACTGTCCGTATACCAAACATATACAAGCAGAGATGGAAATCAGGAAAACAACTGCACTGCAATTCCCTCAATAAACAAAGTAAAACCTAGTAAGTAAGCAAGCTCTCTGCGAATAAACCTAATTAAGAAAGCAAAAGTCCTTTTTTTAGAAAACCTCTAAAAATTTGAAGAAAAGAATCAAAGTCAACATCAGTGAATGGAACCTGCTAGAATATTCTTGAAGAGGCAGGCACTAGTAGTGGAAAAATGCCCATAAATGATCTACAAATTTCATGCCATCCCCATCTCCTGTCAAAAATTATCTAGAAATCTAATGCAATCCCCATCAAATCCTGAAAGTAGTTCTTTACTGAGATAGAGAATACAAACTAAAAATTCATGTGGAAGAGCAAAGTCTACAAATAGCTAAAGCAATTCTAGGCAAAATGGCAATGGGGGAGGTATCACAATCCCAGACCTGAAGCTCTAGTAAAGAGCTCTACTAAAATAGCAGCATGCTTTTGCCCCAAAAGTAGACCTGGAGATCACTGGAACAGACTAGAAGACTCAGACATAAAAGCACTTACTTAGAGTTACCTGATATTTGACTGGGTAGCCAAGTATAGACAGTGGGGACAAAGCAGGTTCTTCAAAAGTTGGTCTTGTTAAAACTAGGTATCTAGGTGCATAAAACTAGAGGTGGATCCCCATTTCTAGCCATGTACTAAAATCACATCAAAGTGTATCAAAGACCTCAACATTAGACCTGGAACTTTGCAATTACTGCAAAAAGAAGTAGAAGGAATCCTTGAGCTCAAAGGCATGTGCAGGACGTTTTCTGAAAAGTCTCAGGGACACAGCAGATAGGAGAGGCACTTAAGAAGTGGGATTTTACCAAAATAAAATGTTTCTGCATGCCAAAGGATATAGATACTAAACTAGAAAAACAACCAACAGAGCAGAGCAGGAGAAGATCTTTACCAATACAACTAAGGAAGACCTAATATCCAAAACATAGAAGGAGCTCAATAAAATAACAGGTCGGAAAGCTACATACTTACTAAAAGGAGCTGTGGACAGGCTTCTAAGAAGAAGAGACAAGGTAAAGAAACACCTGAGAAAAGGCTCATCCTTCCTGGCCATAAAGAAAATGCACATCAAAATACCTATGAGATTCCATCTCATCTGAATTTCTTTGGCCAAAATTGTGAATTCAAACAAAAATAACAAATAGTGGCAGGGACGTGGTGGAAAGAAGTCTATTGCACCTTTGGTGGGTATGTACACTAGTACATTCCAGCAAGCTAGAGGTTTCTGAAGAACAAAGTACACATTTCACATGTCCTAGTCATGCCACTCCTGGGTACCTGTCATGAACATCACAAACCAGCATACAGAAAGACAACTGCACCTCCTTGTTCACTGGTGAACTATTCACAATATCCAAGTTAGGGAAACAGCCCAGATGTCCTTCAATGGATGAGTGGATCTAAAAATACACGATGTAATTTTATACTCCCATTACAAAGTAAAATTTAGCATTTGCAGGGGAATGGATAGGACTAGACAAGACATTTTTTGTGAAGTAAGCCAAACTGAGAGAGACAATGTTTTTGCTCCCATGCAAAAGTAAGTTTTAAAATACCTTGGGACATGAAAAATTAGGTACAGGACTCTAGGCATTCACTCACAGAAGACCAAAGCGTATACTGTAAAACTTAGAAGGATGTCTCCATTCAAGTGGTTCCCCTCAATGGAAGTGAATGTTTTACATACCCAGCATGGGAAGAAATATATGAAATATGTATGACTGATAGTTTTGTACTTTGACATACATATCTTTTACAATATGTAATTTCATTTTCTTGTAAATTTTATATACATAACTTTTATTAGTCACAAACACATACCATCCATTTCCATCTATTCAAACCTTTACTCAACCTTTCCAGGTCCTGTCTAGATGATGTCTCAGAAAAAGGAGTATAAGTCTTTATTAGGGTCACTGTTCTACCCTGACTTTGAGTATTTAAGAACTTCTTGGTAATGTCATTTCTCAGTTTTACTATTACTGGCTTGGGGTTTCCAGATACTAGTGAAGTCCCCAAAAGAGTAACTAGACGTGCAAAAATCTTAGCTTTAAGAGTACTTGAGAGCCCTGGAATTTTCATTCTGTTTCTTTTTCTTGAGCTGGAAATGATGTAGCTATGTTGGAATGCCTTTGACTTTTAATGCCATGGGGGTCGTCAAGATGATAGCATATGGTCCTTTCCAGGTTAGACTATGTCTCTGGGAAGCAAATTTTTTAAGCTACATTGAATCTCTGAGATAGAAGAAATGTACAGAAATGGAGGAAGCAACTGGAAGTGCATCAACAACCCCCTTGAGGATAGCGGATAGGTAGACTGCAAAGCCTGTAGGTATGTAGGCAAAGCATTTGTTATGAGATATACTTGTAATTTCTCCTGAAATCTAAGAAGGGTGGGAGGTTATCTATCACACATGATTTTTAAAGGTGAAAACCCTTCCTAAGAAAGTAAGGGGAAGCAGAGTGGTCTATTTTGTGCCAGTTTCAAAAATATATTTTGTTCTTCTTTTTCTGTTAGAGTTCTACTTAATGTTCTTACTTGGTCAGAACTTTGGGGCTTGTAAGCACATTGTACTTCGAATTTATATTTGAGCCTTTATCAGATCCCATAGATGTGTGTAAGCCAAATGTAGGTAATATCAACCATGGACTATCTCCCATTTTTACTACTATAGACACGGTGTCTGTTCTAGAATATTAAGCCTCTACCCACCTGGACAAGATATCTAGGTAAAATACAAAGCACTTATACACAGATACATGAGGCTTAATTTCTGTGAAATCTATTTTTCCCTGTCTCTTAGATTTTCCTAGCTCTGATTCCCATGAGAGTTGTTACACACATGTTAAGGTTACAGGGTGCCCAGTTCTACATCTAGTCACTAGAATGTTTGCATGGCTATTTAGGTTAGGGCTATCATAACTACTTGTTAGGAGTTTAGTTAGCTTTATGTAACTTAAAGGGGAGTCTGATATAGATAGTCTATCTTGGTCCTTCCCAAAGGACCAAGACCCAAAGTCTCAGGGAAAAATGGCCTCCCTTCCTTCAGAACCTAACTTCCACATACTTCTTCAGTGGCCTATATTTTTATATGCAGATCTAGTCTCAAATCTTTAAAGTAGGATTGGAGGGGAAATTGGGTCCAAAATATTTCTGAAAACCCAATTGGTTCTTAAGAATGATTTTGGCAGTGGTCCTTGACTAATATCCAGGGACACAACTTTTAATAACCAGATTTTAAAATTTAAGGCTAGTTTTACCTGGGCAGATATGGAAGGCTTGTACCTGTAAACATAGTACAGTTTTTAGGAGCCATTTTACCTATCTCGTCTCACTTCCTAAAATGACTTTGATCATAACTAAAATTGATGGGTGGAGATTAATCTTCTGTTAAGCTGAGTGTTTCTTACTAAATTTGAGTTGGCTTCTAATACATTTTTCAGCTCCACTTCCATGCATTTGGTGGTTAATTGGAATTAAAGCTCTCAGCCACATTTTTAATGCAGGCCTGTCTTTGAACAAAGATCCACAACTATCAGCATCCTGAATAGTTGGATAACATTTGTGAGCTACCAGCACACATCCAGATGGTGTTCCTAGATGAAACATGTTGAAATCACAATACAATATTGTTGGGGTCCAGCGATGGACCTGACCGGGGACTTGACGCCCTTCCCTCCAGCCCTAGGGGAATGCAGAAGCAGGCTACAGTTCTCTGGGTCCGGAACCAGAAGAACGGCTTTGCACCCAGCCTCCAACTCTCTTGCCAGCCCAGGCGCCTCCCTGTCTCTCCCTGGCAGGGTGCTTTCTGTGATGTTAGCTCAAGAGGGGATCATAAGATAGCTCGCAGCCTATAGAGGTCCTGGCCGGTCAGCTTTCTCCCTTCGCTTGCTATCAATAGTCTGTGTCCCCGCCTTAATAAATCAGATAGCTCTTGAAGCTTCTCAGAGACTCGTGTATGCCTTGCTTTCTTTACCGGTAAGGAGGTGGGTAGGCGTTCTCGTTAGGCCGCAGGCACTTGAGGTCGGTACTGACTCCCCAGCCCCATCCTGGCTACCTGCCTGCCGGGCCACCAGGAGAGGGGACGAGAAAGGGAGAGGTGAGAAACATAGCTGAGCCTTAAACCTCATGCCAGGGAGGGCGACCCGAGCCCGACACAATATGGGTAAGCTCTATGACATTTTTCCTTTCCTGGTGACACCAGAGATCTCATTTCCCATGATGCCCTGTTTTAATCAGGCAACAATGACTGCACAGAAAGGAGAAATGAGTTTGCTGTTGTATCAGTGGTGGTTTTCTTTTATTGTTTTGGGGATCCTTAGAGGGAAAATGTCACTGTACTTGTTTCATTGTCTTGTGTATTTCTATCCTCTATTAAATCTCTTCTATTTTGTGCTCCTTCCAATCAAATGAGGCTTTAATGTATTAGGAACAAATTTCCTAAAAAAAAGAAAAAATTTCCTTTTTATTTACTTTGAGTGACATTTGATTATTTGCATTAACATAAAAACTATATCATTAACATTATTACTTATTAATACAATTACTATTACTATAGTGACCTATATATGTTAAATATTAAATTCTCTTGATATGCATCTGCTTATATTTAAATACTTTTTATTTGATTTGATGATAGAGATCTGGGAACCCAGGTAGTGTAAACCAACAAGACAGCAACCCAGTTTGCTTCTTAAAAGGCAGCAAATAAGTTGCAAGTAAGGGGATTAGGAATCTCCTGCTCCTCATACATGTTTATACATTGGCAAAAGCCCAAGATTGCTCTTCTTCTTGCGTCCACCAGATGGCAGGGTATAGGTCCATTAACAGAAAGCAATTATGCTACCGAGTCCACCACCAATTGTCCACCAGAGTGTGCAACCAATCCAGGAAAACCTTCAATGTATTGCAGCTGTTGTTTCTAGAGCATTTTAAAAAAATTTCTTGTTTTGCTGTTTTTGTTTGAGGGGGAGGCATTATTTTGCTGAATTTGATTTCACTATACAAGTGGGGCTGGCCCAGATATCTATATCTTCCATCCTATATTTCTTCCTCGTGTGACTATACTTGCAAATGTGCATGTATGAACCTTGTCAGGCTTAACCTCCTGCTGCATATGTGCCAGCTGGTACCAAAATATCTCCTGATGAGCATCTGGATAGAGTGCATGCACACACTGGTGCATGCCAGTGAGCTCATACTCACATGCAAGTCCCCAGTGGTGTGCATACATATGGTGGTGAGCATTGGACTACTGGTGTGCATGTGCATTACCCTACTAGCGTCATGGGCAAGCTCCCGAGGCACATATATGTGATGTTGAGTGGGAGCGTCTTGGCACGTATGCACGATAATGTCCCAGAAGAGAGAAAATCAATGGAAGCAGGGTTAAAGGTGACAAGGTGATTTATTAGTGTGCAACTGCCTTGTCCTGGGTACCTCAGAAGAAGGAGGAGTGACAGCCTCCAAAAGAGTGAGGTTTTTTATTCTCCACAGGCATCTCCTTTCCACAGATCTTTCCTCTCCCCAAAAGTCGCTTAGTACTCTTTAGACCACTTCTGCACAGGCCTCTCTGCAAGCCTCTCACCTCTCCCCAGACTGCTAGGCAGGCTTCTCGCCTCTCTTCTCCACTCCATTCCACTCCTCCCACTGCCCAATCACCTGGTGCTTGGAACTTGAATTTTCATAGGACGTACGTGTACACGTGCAAGTAAAGGCCACCTATGTTCATGTGTTCTCTCTCTCTCTCCCTCTCTCTCTCTCCCTCTCTCTCTCTCTCCCTCTCTCTGCCCGTATCTTTAAAAAGGGGATTCTGCACACACCCCACCCAGGTTCTCTGTTAAGGCTAGCCAACCTCGCTTATGATTTTCTTAACAAAAATTATATTTATCTCCTCTGCAGTGAGTAAACTGACTTCTCAAAGCAAAATTCAGTGCCTGTCTGCCTGTGTGCTTGCCTGCCTGTGTCACTGATACAGCATATATTTATGGTTGTTAGATAATTTAATTGGCTATGATTCAAATCCTCCTGGCACCCACATGCCACCTGGAGCCTGGCTCATGGTCCTCCTGGACTCTGGGCACCTGCTAAGGCATAGGAACATTCTGTTGCATATGGGCTTCCTGGAAGTCATGGGCATCCTATACTGTGCATGAGCCAAGTAAAGACCTGATGCCTAATAGTGTGGGCAAGGCCTCTGTTTCACATGCATCGCTGCTGGTTCGATTTGGTCTGATGATGTGAATGAGCCAGATTTTGTGTGTGTGTGTGTGTGTGTGTGTGTGTGTGTTGGTGCATGTGCCACTATGAGAACACATGCTGGTAATTGTGGGTCTCATGTAAGTGTGCATTTTGGTCCAGGGTGTGCATGTGCCTGCTACTGAACATGTACCTCCTGCTCCATGTACTGGTAAATATGAGCCTGTCTGGGTGCACCTATTCATATTCCAACTGTGCCAACTGCTGGCACATAGGGGCCTATTGGTGTGCATGACCGTGCTGGTGCTTTAAAACCTGCTGGTGCATGCAGGCACGCTGGTGGGTGTAGGCATGCTGGTGGAAATCAGCCTGCTGATGTGCATTAACAAATATGTTCTCTGGTACTATTGGGTATGCATAAGATGTTTTATTTACTTTTATACCTTTATTTTGTCTCCATATGATGTTAATGGTACAGTCTAGTTTATTTCTGTGCTGAAGACTGAGACACTCATAGTAATACTGACATCCATGCTATTCCACATGTCTAGAGGATGGAGATCAGGCACCTCTGGGCAAAGGTCCCAGAGATTCTGACCTTCACTCTTTGCTACAGAATGTTTTTTCTTCTTTTCCAATTGTTCATTGTCCATCTTGTGTGGGAGAGACTGGTGTGCATATGTATGCTGGTAATTGTGCAGGATCTGGTGCATGTGGGTGCACAGGCAAAGAGATTTGAGAGCTACAGGGCATTCAGTCCCCTACACAAGAAGTACACTTGAAAATGCTGGCGTGAAAGAGACTGCTGGTGCACAGGGGCCTTCTTGTACACATGCACATGGATGCACCTCTATGGTTTAAATGGCAAGACTAGCATGTGAGCATGGCCGTTCTTGGTGCATGCTCCACTGGCAGGTCTACTTAAGGTCATGCCATTTCATCTAAGGAATAATTTTAATACAGTATTAATTGTATGGCCCTTAAAATACATTGAAATATTTTGCTTATTTATTGTACAAAGTGATGTACAGAGAGGTTAGAGTTTCACACTTTAGGCATTGGATACATTTCATGTACTGTCTGTTACCGCCTCCCTCATTTCCTCCTCCTCCTTCCCCAATCCCAGTCCACCTAGAGTTGTCCAGTTGGTTTACAAGAAACAGTGTGCAAGTATTGCTATTGTAGTCATTTATCTTTTTATCCTGTATCTCTCAATTTTGGTATTCCCTTTCACTTTCCTGGTTCTAATACCAGTATACACAGTTTCTAATGTAGTCAGATAAGATACAGTGATAGTGCAGGTACAACCGCAGGAAGGAGATAAAAGAGAATCATCAACAATAGAAGCTACGGTTTTACATGGCATGTTGAAAGTAATTACAACAGTGATATATCACTCGTTTCCATAACATGGAGTTCATTTCACTTAGCATTATCTTATGCATTCATAAAGGCATAGAAATTAGGTTCTTGTGATCCTCTGCTGTGACTAGCATAAACCTGTGCAAATTATTCCCAATGAGGGAGACCATAGAGTCTGTGTTTCTTTGGGTCTTGCTCACTTAGTATGATTTTTTTCAAGTCCTTCCATTTCCTTACAAATGAAGAGATGTCATTTTTTCTGATAGAGGCATAAAATTCCATTATGTATATGTACCACATTTTCCTGAACCATTCATCTACTGAGGGCATCTGGATTGGTTCCATGTTTTAGCTATGAAAAATTGTGCTGCGATGAACATTATTGTGCTGGTGGCTTTAGTGTGCTCTTGTTTGTGGTCTTTTGGGTAGATGCCCAAAAGTGGGGCTGCTGGGTCATAGGGGAGTTCTATGTTTAGCTTTCTGAAGAATCTCCATACAACTTTCCAGAGTGGCTGAACCAGTTTACATTCCCACCAACAATGAAGTAGGGTTCCCTTTTGGCTACATCCCCTCCAACTTTTGTTAATGTTAGTTTTCTTGATATAGGACATTCTTAGTGGGGTGAGATGGAATCTCAATGTTGTTTTGATTTGCATTTTTTATGGCCAGTGATATAGAGTACTTTTTCATATGTCTCTTGGCCATTCTCATTTCCTCATCAGAGAAGTTTCTTTGTAAGTCTTTATCCCACTTGTTGAGGGGCTATTTATTCTTTGCAGTTTTGTTTTGGAGGAATTTAATTTTTTTAGTTCTGCACATATTTTAGATATGAGGCCTTTGTCTGTTGTATGGCTGGTAAAGATCTTTTCCAAATCTGTTGGCTTTCTGTTTATCTTGCAAGGTATGTCTTTTGCTCTGCAGAAGCTCTGCAGGATGATGCAGTCCGATTTGCCCACCCTCCTTTGATTTGTAGCATTTCTGGCTATTAAGGAAGTTCCATCCTGTGCCAAGGAGCTCAAGTGTTTCTACTACTCCTTTTAGTGTTTACAGGGTATCTGTTTTAATTTCGAGGTCTTTGATCCATTTGGAATTGATTTTGGTGTAGGGTGATATATAAAGATCTAGTTTTAGTTTGTTGCAGATGTTGAGCTTGTTTTGCCAGCACCATTTGTTTAAAAGTCTATCTATCTTCCATCCTATTTTTTTCGCCCCTTTATCAAGGTTTAAATGGGCATAGTTCTCTAGGTTCATTTCTGGGTCTTCAATTCTGTTCCATTGGTCTTCAGGCCTATTCTGGTGCCAATACCAAGCTGTTTTATTACTATAGCTTTATAATACAACTTGAAATTGGGTATTGTAATTCTTCCAGCACTGTTCTTTCTGGTTAGGATTATTTTTACTATGTGGGTCTTTTATTGTTCCATCTAAATTTCTGGATTGCTTCCTCTATTTCATTAAAAAATGGTGTTGGGATATTAATGGGTATTGCATTGACTTTGTAGTTTGCCTTTGGCAATATAGCCATTTTGTCTATACTAATCCTTCCAGTCCAGGAGCATGGGAGTTTTTTCCATTTCCTTAGTTTACCTTTATTTTGTTTTTCATGTTTTTATAGTTCTCATCATAGAGGACTTTCCCTTCTTTGGTTAAGGTTATTACTAGGTATTTCATGTTTTTTGAGGCTATTCCAAAAGGAGTTGCTTTCCTGATTTCAGCGTTGGTCTTCAGGTCATTAGCATATAGAAAGGACATTGATTTTTGAGAGTTTATTTTATATCCTACAACTTTTCCAAAGTTTTGGACCAGCTCTAGTAGCTTGGGAGTAGAAGCTATGGGGTTCTTTAGGTATAGCATGATGTCATGTGCAAAGAGAGAAGGTTTAACTTAGTCTTTTTCTATTTGGATCCTCATTATATATTCTTCTTGCCTAATTACTCTGGCTAGGAATTCTAGTACTCACGTTGAAGAGGAGGGGAGAGAGCCAACATCCCTGTCTTGTTCAAGATTTTAAAGGGAATGGCTTTAGTTTTTCATCATTTAGAATTATGCTTGCTGTTGGTTTGTCATTAACTGCCTTTATTATATTCAGGAGTTTTCCCTGGAATCCCAATTTTTCCAGGGCTGGGTGCTGAATTTTATAGAACACTTTTTCCGCATCCAGAGATAAAACCATTTGGTTCTTTACCTTGATCCAGTTTATGTGGTGAATTACATTAATTGACTTGCTTATATTGAACCAACTTTGCATCCCTGAGATGAATCCAGTTTGGTCATGGTGTATGTTTTTTTTTGTTCTTGACCTGTCGATGTCAATTGGCCAGAATTTTGTTGAGAATTTTTGCTTCTATGATCATCAAAGAGATTGGTCAATAGTTCTCTTTCTTGATGAGTCCCTACTTGGTTTTGGGATAAGGGTTATACTGGCATCATAGAATGTGTCTGGTGGTGAACTTTTTCAATTTCATTGAAAAGTTTGAGAAATATTGGTGTGAGTTCTGTTTTGAAGGCCTTGTAGAATTCTGCTGTGAATCCATCTGGACCTGGGCTTTTGTTGGATGGGAGATCACTTATTGCTGTTTCTATTTCAATGCTGGATATGGGTCTGTTTAGAGGTTTAAATCTTCATGTTTGAGTTTGGGGATATCATTTTTTTCTAGGAAATCGTTCATTTCTTCCAGGTTCTCAGATTTGTTGGCATAAAGGTTTGCACAATAGTCCCTTATTGTGTTCTGAATTTTGATTGTTTCTATGGTGATGTTACCTGTTTCATCTCTGATATTGTTTATTTGGGTGTGCTGCCTTCATTTTTTGGTCAGATTTGCTAGGGGTCTGTCTATCTTGTTAATTTTTTCAAAGAACCACCTCTTTGTGTCGTTGATTCTTTCGATGGTTTTCTTTGTCTCTAATTAATTTAATTCTGATTTGATTTTAAGTATCTGCTTCCATCTATTGACTTGGAGTTTGCCTTGTTGTTCTTTTTCAAGGAGATTAAGGTGCTTCCTTAAGTTGTTGAGTTGCTATTTCTCCAGTTTGTTGGTTTAGGCACTAAGAGATATAAATTTTGCTTTGAGTACTGACTTTGCTATGTCCCAAATGTACTTTGTGTACTAATCTTTGTTGAATTCCATTAACCTGTGAATTTCTGTTCTAATTTCTATAATGACCGACTGGTGGCTCAGCATTGTGTTGTTTAGTCTCCATGAATTGTAGAATTTTCTGTGGTGGCTGTTTAAGTTGCACTCTAATTTTATTCCATGTGGTCTGAGAGAATGCAGGGAATGATTTTGATACTTCTGAAATTGTACAGATTTTCTTTGTGCCCTAAGATGTGATCTGTTTTGGAGATTGTTCCATGTGCTGCCCAAAAGAGTGTGTATTCTGGTATGACTGGATGGACTACTCTGTAGATGTTGGTTAAGTCTAGATGGTCTATGTCGTTGTTTAGTTCTGTGGTTTCTTTGTTCAGTATTTGGCTTGTTGATCTGTCCAGAAGTAATAGTGTAGTGATAAGGTTTCCAACTACCAATATATTTGGGTCTATGAGTGTTTTTAGAATCATTTGTGTTTGTTTGATCAAGTTGGGTGCTTCTGTATTTGGTGTGTAGATATTTAGGATGGTTATATCCTCCTATAGAATAGAACTTTTATTAGTATGTAGTATCCTTCTTTGTCTCTTCTTACCATTTTTAATTTGAAGACAATTCTATCTGATACTAGGATTGCAACTCCAGCCTATTTATGGGGGCCATTTGCTTGGTAGATTTTCTTCAAGGCTTTTACTTTTAGAATATGTTTGCTTTTGCTGGATAGATATGGCTCTCGGAGGTAGAAGAAAGATGGCATCTTGGTTTTTGATCCAATTTATGAGCCTATGTCGTTTGATTGGAGAATCAAGTACATTAATGTTGACAGTTATCATGGAGAGATCTTCAAGTATTCTTTCTTTATTTCTATGTATTCTTTCTTTAAAAATTACTTTCCTATGAATAACATCTCCACTCTTTACTGTTAACTCTCCACTGTCTATCATTTTAACCTTTTTGTTTCTACTGATTCTACTTACCTCCACATTTCCACATCACTTAAACTAAACCAAAATCATCACCCCCCCATACATTTTACTCTAGTTTCTTTATTACCTCTAACTTAGCCTCCTGACTTAGTATTAGGTCCTCCAGATCCCATTGACGCCTGGTTATTGGATCGAGGATATCCCCGCTTAATTCGAGTGAAACAAAGTGGTTCATAGAGAAAGCCAGTACAAAAGGAACTTAATATAAGAACAAGAATTGCTCATAGGGTTGTAACAGTAAATAAGTAACTACTGAATACAGGGCTCAGAATTGGTTGTTATATTGAAATTGTAGTCTTTAGGAATGCCTAATCTAATTTTATACACAGGTATAAAAGGTATGTGTATTTAATTGTGAACTTCAAAGATTTTACACAACCGTGCCTGGTAAGTTCTGCTTGGGTCTTAAACGGTGCTCACAGTTGCTGGTAGACTGGCATTCCCAATCCAATTGGGCAGAAGGAACACAAGAAAAATGGCAAACAATGAAGTCTTAGCCCCCACTCAAAGCAAGCAGGAAGCAGAGCAGTCAATTAAAGACATAGAAGAGAACCCCCAAAATTCTCTACAAAGTCTACTGATAAACATGATAAATGAAAAGTTTGAATCTCTTCAGTCAATTATTCTAGAGCGTGAGGAGACAAAGCAAAAATTAATGGAGAATGTCATGGTATCCGCAAATAGAAAGATAAATGAACTTCAAGAGCTACCCATCTTAAAGATGTGAGAGACAACACTAAAACCAAATTAATGATGTTAATGAAGTAAAGAAGTCCATACAGGACCTAAGAAATGACATGGAAATTATCAGGAAAGACCAGTCAGAAAAAAAAGAGATTAGAAATCAAGTAGCTAGCCTACAGTCCCCAAATAACCGAAGCAGAGAATCAAATCTCAGGAGCTGAAGATTCCCTAGAATCTATGGAGAAAGATCAAAAATCAATACAAGTCCAGTCCAATCAACAAAACAGATCTCTACAGATCACTACAGGAGATTGAAGACACGATCAGGAAGCCCAATTTAAGGATAATAGGTATTGGGGAAAACTTGGTGAAAGAAGTTAGTGGGATAGGCAACCTATTTAACAGAATATTAGCTGAAAACTTCCCAAATATCCAGAAGGAAAGGCCTATACAGATACAAGAAGCATTTAGAACCCCAAACCGAGCAGACCAGAATAGGACATCCCAGCGACACATTGTGATCAAAACAAGATCAGTAGAGTCAAAGTAAAGAATCCTTAAAGCTGTTAGGGAGACGAAAACAATCACATATAAATGAAAAGCAATCAGAATTACCCCAGGCTTCTCAGCAGAGACCATGAAAGCAAGAAGAGCCTAGAATGAGGTAAACCAAACACAAAACAAAAAATAACCACCGACCAAGGATACTTTACCCAGCCAAACTCTCGTTCATAGCCGAAGGTCAAATAAAAGTCTTCCATAGTAAGGAAAAACTTAAATAATATATCGCCACCAAATCAGCTTTGCAAAAAATCCTTAAAGATGTACTATACAGGGAAAATAATCAAGATCCCAATACAGACAGAGAAATGCACACTACATAGGAAACATCAGATCAAGAAATGAGAAGACACAGCTTTTAACAAGATAGTGACAATGAAAGGAACAAACGATCATCTCCAATTCTAACTCTCAACATTAATGGACTTTATCCTCCAATCAAACAACATAGGCTCATAAGTTGGATCAAAAATCAAGATCCATGTTTGTGCTGCCTCCAAGAGATACATCTATCCAGCAAAAGTAAACATCTTCTAAAAGTGAAAGGCTGGAAACAAATCTATCAAGCAAATGGCCCCCATAAGCAGGCTGGAGTTGCAATCCTACTATCAGAGAAAATTGATTTCAAATTAAAAAAGGTAAGAAGAGACAAAGAAGGTTACTACATACTAGTAAAGGGATATCTCCTACAGGAAGATATAACCATTCAAAATATCTACAATTAGGCAAGAAGGAAATATAAAGGGGATCCAAAAAGGAAAAGATGAAGTTAAACTTTCTCTCTTCGCAGATGATATGATCCATGATCCTATACCTAAAGAATCCCATGGATTCTACCCGCAAGCTACTAGAGCTCATCCAAAACTTTGGCAAAGTTGCAGGATATAAAATAAATCCTCAAGAATCAACGGCCTTTCTCTGTGCTAATGACCTGAAAACCAAGGTGGGAATCAGGAAAGCAACTCCTTTTGCAATAGCCCCCCAAAACATAAAATATCTAGAAATAACCTTAACCAAAGAAGTGAAAGATCTCTTTGAGGAGAATTTTAAAAGCTTGAAAAACGAAATTACGTCCGAACTAAGGAAATGGAAAAAACCTCCCATGCTCCTGGATTGGGAGGATTAATATAATGAAAATGGCAATATTGCCAAAGGCTATCTACAAATTCAAGCAATACCCATTAATATCCCAATACCATTTTTTAATGAAATAGAGGAAGCAATCCAGAAATTCATATGGAACAATAAAAGACCTAGAATAGCAAAAACAATCCTAAGCAGAAAGAACAGTGCTGGAGGAATTACAATACCCAACTTCAAGCTGTATTATAAAGCTATAGTAATAAAACAGCTTGGTATTGGCACAGGAACAGGCCTGAAGATCAATGGAACAGAATTGAAGACCCAGAAATGAACCGACAGAACTACGCCTACTTAATCTTTGATAAAGGGGCTAAAACAATAGTTTGGAAGAAAGATAGCCTCGTTAACAAATGATGATGGCAAAACTGGCTCAACACATGCAACAAACTAAAACTAGATCCTTATATATCACCCTGCAACAAAATCAATTTTAAATGGATTAAAGACCTCGAAACAAATCAGACACCCTGAAAACACTAAAGGAAGGAGTAGGAGAAACACTTGGGCTCCTTAGCGCAGGACGGTACTTCCTTTACAAAGACCCAGAAAGGCTACAAATCAAAGAAAGGTTGGGCAAATGAGACTGCATCAAACTGCAGAGCTTCTGCATGGCAAAGTTCATAGCTTGCAAGATAAACAGAAAGCCCACAGACTGGGAGAAGATCTTTACCGGCCATTTAACAGACAAAGGCCTCATATCTCAAATAAATGCAGAACTAAAAAAATTACCTTCCTCCAAAACAAAACCGCAAAGAACCAATAGCCCCCTCATCAAGTGGGCTAAAGATTTACAAAGAGGCTTCCCTGATGAGGATTTGAGAATGGCCAAGAGACATATGCAAAAGTGCTCTACATCACTGGCCATAAAAGAAATGCAAATCAAAGCAACATAGAGATTCCATCTCACCCCAGCAAGAATGTCATATATCAAGAAAACTAACAATAACAATTGTTGGAGGGGATGTGGCCAAAAGGGAACCCTACTTCATTGTTGGTGGGAATGTAAACTGGGTCAGCCACTCTGGCAAGCAGTATGGAGATTCCTCAGAAGGCGAAATATAGAGCTCCCCCATGACCCAGCAGCCCCAAAAGACCAAACAAAATCCAAAAGACCACAAACAAAATCACATTAATGCCACCAGCACAACAATGTTCATCATGCGCAATTTGTCATAGCTAGAATCTGGAACCAACCCAGATGCCCCTCAGTAGGGGCAGGAAATGGAACAGGAAAATGTGGTACATATACACAATGGAATTGTATGCCTGTATCAGAAAGAATGACATTGTCCCATTTGTAAGGAAATGGAAGTACTTGGAAAAAAATTAAGTGAGCCAGACCCAAAGAAACATGTACTCTATGGTCTCCCTTATTGGGAATAATTAGTACAGGTTTAGGCAAGTCATACCAGAGGATCACAAGACCCCAATAGCTATACCCTTATGAACACATAAGATGATGCTAAATGAAATGAACTCCATGTTACGGAAATGATTGCTATATCACAGTTGTAACTACTTTCAACGTCCTGTGTATATCTGCACCTTTGATTATTGATGATGTTCTTATATCACCTTCCTGTGGTTGTACCTACAGTATCTCTGTAATCTTATCTGAGTACATTGGAAACCACGTATACTGGCATTAGAACTAGGAAATTGGAAAGGAATACCAAAATTGAGAGACACAGGGTAAAAAAAAACCAAACAACTACAAAAGCAATACTTGCAAAACTGTTTGGTGTAAGTGAACTGAACACCTAATGGGGGGGGGAAGAGAAAGGAGAAAGAGGGGGAAGTATGAGGGACAAGGTAACAGTACAAGAAATGTATCCATTGCCTAACATATGAAACTGTAACCACTCTGTACATCATTTTGATAATAAAAATTTGAAAAACAACAACAAAAAAGGACGATTATTGAATTTACATAGATCAAGGCACTGGTTAACAAAATAGTGTGTATATGTATGGGGGATGTTTGTGTATTTCTTTGAAGATTCATTGATTTAGGTTTAGGGTGTGAAATAGCAAAATTACACAATATTGAATGGTAACCATCGGAGAGTATGGCGTAGTTCCTAGCATGGGTGCCTTATAATCAAATATATTGGCTGAGATCTCAACTGCAGTTCTTTCCAGCTAGATGACAGTTAGTAATTGTTGCTGCACTAGATTTACCTCCCCATGAGTGGGGGGGCTTGCTCCCTTATCAGTGCTCCCCTTTTCACCTCTCCTCTGGGCACCTGACCAGCGGGCAGCCAAGGTGGAGCAAAGGGACACGGGCTAGCCTAAGGTGCATGTGGCTGAATGAGATCCCCTTTTCCTCCCTCCTTACGGACCAAGGAAGCCAGTTGCAGATGGATCTCGGAGACGCTTCAGAGAGCAATCCAGAGCTCACAGTAATATAGTAGTGATGACAAGGATTGAGCCTGAGCTGGCGATAGGATGGCGATCTTGTCCATCCAAGGGCAGCTCCCAAGGACCTCCCTCATGGACTCGTGTCACTTCCCATAGTACTGCCCTCTGGGCAAAGCCTGCAAAAGGAGAGCACACGTGCTCGCTGGCACGAGCTGGGGGATGGTCTCAAAGCTACCCATTCTGGTTCCAGAACCAGAAGGAGGTAGGTGTGGCTCACTTCCACACTGTCCCAGGGCTGCAGGAAGGGTGGCGTCTCGGGAGCGCTCTCCTCGCCCTTCCCCCCTTAAGGCCAAGATGAATCCCCAACAATTTGTCCTTTTGGAGCTAGTTGATATGGATAGGGTGCATATTGACTGAGATCAGGAAAGTGGCAAGGTGATCGCTTACCGAGGAAATTTGGCCGTGATTTGATCAAACAATGGTTGATGATCTATTGATCAAATATTCTTTGAGAGATGCTGGGTTTTACTACTATTACTAAATGTTTTATCTAAAGGTCTTCTCTAAATCAGCTAACGTATTAAATTAAATAAATTTATGGTGTACTTTTCATTTCAAAATCCTGATCAAACTTGCAAATATTATACATAAAACATGCGTTCTATATCTGCTAGTGTGAGCACAATTCCATTTTTTTTTTTTTGGCCAGTACTAGGCCATGAAGCTTAGCACTCTGGGAAACAAACTCTGCTGCTGCAATCTTGTGGACATGAGCAGGAGTCTGCCCTGGAGCCATTCCCCTGTCAACTTCTTCTGTTGTGAGTGTGTGTTGAGCTTTATTGCTGTTGTTTCAGTTATTTTGCCAGGCAGTTTTACACTGGTGAGCTGGTAGATCATAACTGGGATGAGGTGGGCCTGCCCCCCTGCAGATCTGCTGCTTAGCTCGATGTAGGAGTTTCTAAAAGATAAAATAAAATATAAAGCAGAGAGTAGCTCCTAGCGAGCCGAAAACGCACTTCTGCAAACAGACTGGGAGAAAGCACGGTTCCCAGACAGACTGACTAGCAACACCCAGTTACAGAGAACAACCAACTCCTACCTGAAAACCACAGCAACCACCTAAACTAGCTTGGATGGAGGGTGACAGCAGACCCACCACCTGCAAACTATAAGACACTTATGCAAACTTATGAGAAATATAGAGGATGTATGAAACTAAAGGGTTTGCTGATATAAACAGAGTTGTCTCATCAGCCTCTCTGTGTCTCCTTCATCATCAATCCCCTTGCCACTTGGCATCCTTGTTCAAGCTGTGGCTGACGCGCGGCAACTGATGCCCGAACAGGGACCAGAGGAAATCATTGGAAGGACTTCTCACACAGAGAAGCAAGCAGGTAAAGGGACCAAGAAGTGTAGTAGCGGTGGTGGGGGGCGGAGGGGTTGAAGTGAAGGAAATAGAAAGAGAAAAACTATAAGAAAAATAAAAAAGGAAGGAGATGTAAAATGAGTGCGAAACACGAGTGTTTCTGAGGGCACATAGGACCATCATGAGGAAAAAGACCTGTAAGATTAGTTCAAAGTGGCTAGAGGAAGGTGTACAGAATCTCTGCCCCTGGTTCCTGGAGGAGGGAACAGTTGACTTGGGGTATGGCAAAAGATTAGCCAAGAATTAAAAAAACAGATAAAAATTGGAGGAAAACATTGACATTTTCTGTTTGGAAAATGATTAGATAGAGTCTGGATACTGATCACCAGATTGAAATTGTTTCTATAAAATTATTGTCTGAGAAGAACAATAAACCCTCTGTGTATCAATGGCAGAGGAACAGGGCTGTCCATCAGAGTGTGAGTGTGTTAGAAGTATAAAAATTCAGTGTTTGTCTTTTGACACTCTCTGTAACAAAGACAAAGACCCTCCAGGGCACCGACCCTTCCCCATGCCCAGCCCTGTGATACATGGGGAAGGTAAATGCCCACTGCTCCTAATTCAGATTCCTCCACCTATGTCTGCAGTTCAAAAGGCTATATTGACTGCAACGGAGCAGGGGGAGGGGATTTCCAACTTTTTCCTGTCTTAGAAAACTAAGGCAACCGGTAGTATGGTATTCCATGTTTTAAGGAATTGAAAGAAATTACGAGTTCTACTACGAAAAATGGGGCAACTGCTCCTTTCACGTTATCCTTGATTGATAGTTTGGCTCACCAGACATTGTGCCCAGAGGATTGGAAGACAATTGCTCAGGCTTGGCTCAATGGGGGATATTATTTGTTATAGACTACAGAATGGATGGAAAGGTCTGATAAGGTGGCAAAATACAATAACCGCAGCAACATATCTCTATCCTATGACATGCTGGTGGGTGCAGGTAAATATTCTGATGTTCAACAACAAATTAATTGCCCATAAATTGCTTTTGGACAAATTAATGTATGTGCAACAAAAGCCTGGAGGAAGCTTCCTACTTCTGGGGCAAGGACAGATAAGTTATTTAAGATCAGACAGGGGCTAATTGATAGTTTGTCAGGCCTTTGCCTATTGGGACAGTAGGGTTGGTGTTGAGCAGGTCCAGCTGGACTATGAAAGTCATGATTGTTTATCCAGGTGTTATTGATAATGATTACATGGGAGAAATTAAAATTATGGCTGAACATCTGGTTTCTGTTTTGGGTTGTCTTCTTTGTTATGGGCTATTTGGTTTTAGTGCATTTATTGTCTTCTGCTTTCAGCTTCCCTGTGCTCTCTAAGTCAATTTCCATGTTTCTCTTTCTTTTCAACTGGCCTTCTTTGTTTTGCTTTACTCATTCTTCCTGTTGACCACTACTGGTGCCTGCCTTTGCCTACCAATTCATGTCTCTTCATCTCACCTTCATGATGAAGCATGAGAGCCCAATTTCCTATATGAGTTTGTATTTCCATACATTTAAAACTCAAAGTACTCTACTAGTAGGAAGTGGTAGAAACTAGAAGTTTAGGCCTACCTGAAAGAATTTTGGGAGTGGAGGTGTGTCCATGGGGAGATTTTATGTTCTTGACTAGCCACATAGAAACACACATTTATCTCCTCTCTCTCTCTCTTTCTGTGTATGTATCTCCTAATATTTTGTCCTTGAAGGCTACATGAATATCTTATCTTGACCAATGGCTTCTCCATTATCCCATTAGGATGTTCTTTTTCACCACAGGCCTATAAACAGCGAGGACAATGAACCATGGCCTGGTCTATTCATCCCAATCTTCAACATGACTGAAGTCAGCAGCAGGACAATAATTGGTTCCTCTTGACCAGACAATGAGTTTTCATTCATCATATAACCTTTCTCAGTTGGTTTTGCAGACAAATATTAAGTTATTGCATTCATGTTTGGTATTCTGAAAAGATTTAGGGGGACTATTCCAGTTATTCCAGATATGAATTCAGATAATCTGTAGACACTTACAACCTTGAAACATTGTTTCTCTCTCATGATGAAATTTCTTTGTCTTGTCTAGTGAGGAGGCAATAGCAGTGGCAGGCCCAAGTGCAACATTTGATGAGTGTGTGGCTAACATTCTTCACTACTGTAGTTGCAAGGAATCACTAGGTTGTTACACTCACTCATACACACAAAAATGCATAGTCATACCGGCATCAAGAACACTGGAGGTTTACACACCTCCATGAAAATATGTCCTTCTGGTTGACTCTACACACTATACTGTGCTTTGACACAGAAAAATATTCTGACAGCAAAGTCAAAGACACATACAAATATCCAAAATATCTGCAAACCAACATTTGGTACCTGAGCTCAGAATACGTCCAATATGCTGCAGACATGGAAGCGTATTACCAAAACACATAAATGGCACAAAAATCTTCACCATAACTTTCCATACACATCCACACTCAGAGAATAGTTAAGATTTACATAAAGTCATGTGGGAATATTATCTCTAGTATGGGAACCTTTAATCGCTAAGATGAATGAGAGCACAATACAAGAGAAAAGACTCTGCTGCTAATTGCTATTGTTGCATTGAGGTGTACAATCAGCAAAACTGGAATAGAACGTGCGATTATTTTAAGAGCATACATGCATGGGAATATGCTTGGTTCTACAGGTTTTTGTGATGTTTGTGATGGACATTCAGTTTATGTTGATGATCTGAAATTTCACAAGGGCACTAAGGTTAAAACCAAAAAGCAGAAGTATTTATAAATTGGAATATCTCTGGGAAAATATGTAGAAATCACTTAACAGAAAGAGAATAAGGAGTGAAAGTATACAGGAAACTATCCATGTTTGAGTAATCTATACTAGGAACAAATTTAAATCACATTCTAATCCTATGATCCAAAAGCAAGAAAGCCATTGAAGGAAGGCAGGGATTCCCCTTAGGTCCAGGAATTTTTGTAAGTTACGAAACAAATGCCAGAGGCATTTTTACTGTGTCCTGGCTGGTGTTAATTTCCTGTGACCATATTCAGCAACCACAGGTGTAGTAGGCAGAAAGGCAGGAGCCATTGACAACACAGAAAAACAACTGAAGCCGAATTTAATGGAGCTGTTGGAGCCCATGAACAGGACACGCAGCAGAAAGGATGACAAAAAGACCATACCAATGAGCAGCCTTAGGAGACCAAGCTGGAACAAACAAGGCGTTTATGTATGAAAATCCTTGAACGGAACTCAGCGAGTGAATGCCCAGCTGACGAGTGCCTAAGGATGTCTACTGATAAGGCTGGCATCCAAGTCCCCATTGCACCTGAAGCACACGGAGGCCACCATGTTGGGAATTACTGGTGTGTGGGCCCTGGATAGAACAAAATGTATACTTCAGGATGCAGGAGTCAAGGAAGATGAGGTGTCTCCAAAAATCGCAAGATGAGATCAGGCCATTATAACAAAAACATGGAAACAAAAACTTGTGTGGGTCTTACTGACCCCTACCATATGCAGTATGTGTAGTGATGAAGGTTCTGTTAGCAAAGCAGATAAGGAAGAGCCACAACAAACCCTCATTAAGAGCATATATTGGATGCACATGTGTCCTATGGGGCGAATTGCAAGGACAAATAGTACGCGTAGCCAGAACACGTTACGAATTCACACCAGTTCAACAAAGCAAGGTGGTCAAGTCTGGGGGTCACATTTCCCACTGCTAGTGTCAACTGCAATACATGAGTTCTTAAGTATGTTGGCTATAATAAACATTTCAAAATGTGTGACCAGGTTATGTCTCTGTGGCACAGTGTGACCCTAGGCTAATTTCACAGTATCCTTGTATTACCCACAGGGATAAATATGTCCAGCCATGATGTAGGAGCAGAACACACTTTGCGCCCCTGTGCAGAGCCATCACAGGAAGTCCTGGTAAGCATCTGGAGTCATAGGGGATTCATTTTCTTCCTAAGGCCAACAGAGAGTATATTAGAGATGTCCCTGTATCTGAATGAGAGCCAAAGCCGAAGAGCACTAGAGTGGGAAGGGTACAGTTCCCAACCATCCCGCGATACTCCTGACATACTATCCTTCCTCTGAAGAGTATTTGCAGACTCTCCTATAGCATCTGTGAGTAGGGAAATCTCCTTGGCCATCCTCACTGGCTCGCAAAAAACCTCAGGGAATGAGTGAATTTTGTACAGGGTCACATCTAGAGGTTAATGCTGCATCCAAGCATGCAGGTTTTCTCAGAATAACTAGGAAAATTTTCTTTTGCTTCCTTGCCAGCCTGGAAAGCAGAATATTAGGTCCATCACTCCAGGACAATGATTCTACATTTACCTTTTGCCACAGTTACAAACTTCCAGAGATAAGTAATGCCTAGAGAATCAGCTCCTTGTCATGGACAAAAAGTGTTTCCCCAGCCACAAAGTGTGCTTTGAAAGGTCATTTGGTTTGGTAGGGAATGTGATCCTACTATCACTACTTCCTTCACCTTGTAGTTTGTTTCTGGTATTATCCTACAGTTTCTTCTGGGAGTATGAGAATGTAGACACCATGTACCTATAGCATTTTTTACCATCGATACAATCTTCACAAGTTCTCTTGGCAGCACTTATGGAGACTGAAATTCTGATCTCGGGTCTCTCTGTGAATCACCACTAATAAGGTTGGTGTTGATACCTTAACAGTTGGGGTACCGGATCTAAAGCATCCCCTGATCTGAACACCCATCTGAGATCACCAGGGTGCCACAGCACTACTAAAGTAGGGAAGAAAACAGAAAAAGGAATGAAACAGTGAGGTGCGGAAGAAGCCAGAGGTGGAACATGACCAGCCTCTTGATCTCAGAAACAGGACATATCAGGCCATATGACAGAAAGAATAGATATGAGCACAGGGACACTGTAATGTAACATGGTTGGCATGAGGAAACATGGCCATCGTGAGTAAGGAGACTGGTATTGGGAAAGAGACAAACACAAACCTTTATGGACTTACTCTTTATTGCCATTACACCCATACTGCCTGTTCCCCTATCCACTCTTGCCTGTCTCACCTAGGTCATTCTTACGCATCACAGGTATACAAGGCATTGTTTGCAGTTCTTACTTATTTCTGAAATGATAATACAAATCTTCATTGAAGATCTGTATAACTCCAGAGGCTGTTGACGCCATGAAGGAAACAGGGACAGTGCTCTATGTAGCCCTGAAATGTTTCAGGACGTACATGTGTATTTCAGACAGTAGAGAGAATGGAGAGTGGGGAAGGAGGCTAAGCTTCTGGACCATACTATCCAACTATGGGAGAACCTCTACAGATAACATTGAGGTGGAGCAATTGGTATAACTTCACATAAGCAATGTTGATTTTAGGTTCAAGTGCAATAGGTGGAAATTGGGGCCTAGCTTGAAATGTCTCTCCAATGTCAACAACCTCCACCCCTTAACTACTGTCACCAACTTTGCCAATTCTTTCCTAAAAGGGGAAAAAAGTGTGTTCTAATGCTGAGCTTCAGCTGAAGATATGTCTCCCTCCTCTCATTAATCTGTAGAGGCAGACTCTCCAACTGACTTTTAGAAACAATCATTGCCAACTCACAAACAGAACCGAGTTGTTTATTTTCCCATTCAAATCCTACATATATTTGCACAGAGTCAGACACATATGACCGTGTGGATTTGTACTGAATTATCAATTCACATTTCATCACCTGTCTGGCTCTCTTCATCCTGACTTAGTACCTGAAATGAGTTCCAGGGTTTTTCTGTGTTGACCTAGCTTGTTTCCTAATTCTAAATGAGTGCTTGGGATTAACACATGTACCAGTGAATTTTGGTAAAGTTAGATGCTCCATCATCTTCCAGTCAAAGTCCAGAATTACCCTAAGGAACACGAAAAATACGTATTCATTACAAGTATATAATATAAAGTTGTTTTGATACCTCTGGATGCTGGCTAAGACACACTAACTCCCTTCTAAGTCTAGATCTTCTGATCTCAAGTCTCAAGTCCATGAGGTAAAGTCCATTATCTATCACCCCTTCCCCACTACCATGTCGAGCATTACACAAGAAATCTCACAAGTCATGATTTACCACAAGCAAAATTATTCAGACACAATGGTGGAAATAAATTTGGGAGAGCCAAAACATAGGAGATGGGAGGAGGGTAAGAAATGGGTTTACCTCTCTTGGAACTCTGTGAGGAACAGGGTATTAAAGATTCAGCTTGGCATCTATCTGAGTGTCTCTGTACGTTACCCATGCTTCAGCAGAATTAGTTCAGCCTTAACCAGTTTTGCACAGCTGTCCTTCCAGTTTGTTGTCTCTTCCAGAGGCCCTGGAGGAACTGCGTTTGGCCATCCTCTTTTAGTCACAAGCCTCAAATGTACAGGTGTGAAGTACCTGACAAGATGGACAAATATCTGACAAGATTTAGGTACCTGACAAGAAGGACAGCATGTACTAGCTACCCATCTATATATCCTTCCTCTTTACCCCCTCTTCATGTGCTTTCATCATCTTGTAGTAGTACAATGGATTGAGCCACATGTCTTTTCTGATGATCTGGTAAAGTAAGTAGGTAAGGTAAGTAGGTAAGGCAATTAGCTCAAGGTTCACACTCAACACTCAGCAAGCCAGTGAACCAACCAACGTCACAGATGGCTTGCTTTGGCCTTTTGTAGTACCTCAGTGATCCTGTTTGAGCCTGCAAAATTGTGGTCTGTAAACCAGTTGAAGAAGTTTGGGCTCTTGTTGTGGTTTCTGTGACTGTCAGCTTCAATTTTATAATCCTGACGCCACTGAATGGGAGTGGAATGGCACAACCTATATCCTGCAAGAAGACATGATAAGAGAATCCAAGTCCTGTTGGCCTTTATCAATTCACAAACTCCAAAAAACACACTGTGAACAAATTCTTACCAGTGATATCAACGAGGAATTCCTTAACAACCACTGCATTCTGGAAGTATGGGTTATTTTTTAAAGTAAAAGGTGATTTTTCAGGAACTCTTGGGATGCCTGAGTTCTTGTACCTACCAGAAGAAAAGGTAGAAAGCTAAAAGCCCTTTACAGGTAACCGGCAAGTTCCTGTTTGGAAGTGAGTTTTGTTCGTGACACTGTATAGCCCACCAAGATAAATGTGTTGGGTACTCACTTCCAAATTGATCATGTAGCTAAGCATGTCTTCATCTTGGTCACTGATCATTGCTGACAGCTGGGGATGGTTCACAAACTGCCTAGGTCAAGGAGCCTTCAGATGCTGTGGATGTGCTAGGTATAACCACTTGCATTGAAAGCAGCAAGTGATGTGTGAGGCTAGTGTCTTCCTAGGTACTCCAATCTCCATCTTATTCTAGGCCAAGGAATATCCTAAATAATAAGGTAAGCTTAGGATTTGCAAATTGAAGACGACCTGAACTGAGCTCTGTTGTATTCTGTTCTCTGAGTGATGGGGCCCAGATTTTACAATCTCTTTGTCTAAATGTCTTCTTTCCCACCTCTTACTGACCATGGCGTAACGCCACCCCTTTCCCATAGCACCATTACAAAACTCTTCTCCAATTAGCAGCCTATGTGGCAACTTCCTTGAGCTACTCATTGTTTCTATGACTCATTGTCCTTACAGCTCCTGCCTATACCAATCTGTAGCCTAGATTATCCATAGTCCTCTTCTCTAGGGACCCTAGCAGTGTGATGTTCCAGATCCTGTGCATGCAAATGACTCATAAAAGGTCCACTACTCGAAAACACAGGCTGCAAGGCAGTAACAAGTAAGATGCCTAAGGGTACAGTTTGGGCCCAGAAGCCAGGGATGCCCCGGATGTTGCTGCTTCTGGAATCCAGGAGAGTCTTTTGCCTCTTGCTCAGATTCTGTTTTAGGCGTTCATGAGCCTTGGTGGCTTGGTTATTCACTGGTCCCAGATCTAACTGAAGAGCCTGCAATTCCTTCAGTGGTGGCTGTTGAGAAATAGGTTTACCATTGGCTAACCATTGCATTCTCTGTGCTTGTGATACAAATTGTCTGAAAGGTGCCGCTAAATCACCCCCACCAGCTTTTTTGTCTCCTATTCAGCCATTTTATTCTCCTGCTGCACCTACCCCACAGACTTGCTATCCAACAGTGGCAGCACAGCCGACTCTCCAGTGCTCCAGTCTCCACGTGGCCTGTACCTTTCACAGGGATCCTTAGCCTGGCCCAACTGGACCTCCATGAGCAGTACGCAGGTTCTCAGAAGGTGTTAGCAACGCAGCAGTTTGCCGTGCATTGCCTTCCCGGAGTCTGTGCTTTCCCATTCCCGAGGGCAACCTCTCCTCTACCCGTGGGACTTGCCCACTCTCCTTCCCTTCTGCCTATTCTGCCTCCTTTTCCAGTGCCCTTGCTTCTCCCTCCCTGTGTGCCATCCCGGGAAACCATCTCCCCTCCCCGTGAGCCATTGTTCTGCTTACCTCCCTCTCTTCCACCCCACGAGCCTACTCCCCTTCTCTCGTAGCACATGCCCTCCACCCCCCCTCATCCTGGCATAGTCACTTCCATCTTTGCCTGCTCTGCCCCCCTACCCCTACCCTGGGTGCCAAGGGCTTTCTCTTCTTGCCTGCCACGAGCTTTTGGTCCCTGTCCTCTTTTATCCTCTCGGCTAGGCCTCCCCTACATGGACACTCGGCTCCCTCCCCCTCCTCCATTCCTGGTGCCCATATTCTCTCACCGCTGGCCCGCCGCCTCCCCACAGGAAGCGCCCCCTAGATTACCTCTTCCGCATGGGGAGGAGTCCCACATTCCTGTCTCCTCGCCATGTCGTCCTGCTTGTCCTCACCCCAAGCTTGCTCCTGCAGAGAGCCACAAAGCAGCTCGGCCTCAGAGAACCGCCCAATCACGGACTGTGCTGGAGGTGGGACAAGCACCCTGCACCGGAAAGCAATTACCTACTTCCGCCTGGGTCGGGCTCCCAGCCAAGACACGGATGGCACCTAGTTCCCCGTCATTCCTCCAGAGGCGGAAGTTGAAGGGGTGCCAGGTGCGGCGGGTCCGCCTGTAATCCTACCCACCCCGGAAGCCTGGCCCAGATGGCAGGCGATTGAAGCCCGGCGGGAAAGCAAAGTCTGCTCCTGAGACCATTGGCAGTAAACGACTCCCAAAACACCCCTAGGTGACCAGCTTTGATCCAAAGACCGCGGGGACACCCCTGGGCCCTGGGTTCAAGCCCCTGGACAGACGCAGGAAAGAGAAAAATCAACGGCAGGGAAAGAAAAGGGAGTGGAGGGAAGGGGAAGAAAGAGTGGCACGAGACGTGCGAACACTGACCTGGGGAGAAACCTGGAGCAGACTACAGATTGGAATTTACTTAATAGTGCGGATACATTGTTACTTCTTAGTTGGGTGACTGCATCCCGGTTGTATAACCATACATTATCAGACCCTGAATGAAGGGCCTAACTCAGCATCATTGATACTCAGGGCAAAGCCTTGTGTGTTAAGGGCACCTATTATCCTGTGACATACAGACTCATTCCAGATCCCAAGTACAAGGCCAGGAAATATCTCAGCCAATCTCTCCCTCCCTGTCTCCCTTCCTCTCTCTCTCTCCTTTCCTCCCTCTCTCTCTCCTTCCTTCTCTCTCTCCCTGCCGCTCTCTCTCCCTCCTTCACTCTCTCCCTCCCCCTTCCCTCGCTTTCTCTAGCCCTCTCTCGCCCCTCTTTCTCCCCCTTGACAACTAAATCATTTCTTCACACTGCATTATTGTAAACAAATTAAAAACATAGGCGAATAGTAGTCCTTGCATTCTACTCTAGACCCAAAATAGATTTGAGATTGCCTCACATTTCAGGCACTGTGTCACCTTGGTCACTTTGAAGGTGTGTTCTCAATTTAGGTCCAGCCTGTCTGGGCTTTTATGGCCCTTACTATGCTTTCCCTGTGGCTGGAGATGACTGGTACATTTCCAATGAGTTGACAGAATAGATAACCGCTACTTTCCTCGGTTAATTGAATATTTTTACCCACATCTATTACCCTCAAGTAGAAAGAAAGGAAACCAAAATATTCTAAAGTCCACTGTGAGGTAAATACATAATGAAACTGATTTATATTTTAAATGACTAAGAAAGAGACACAAAGGAAAGAGGGCTTCATGTTTGATTCAAGCACTAAATCATTTGTGCCTTGGAGTTGAATTCCATGTTTCTGTAAGCACTCTGTAACCAGTTTCTGTAAACACTCTTTTTGAATCATGTTCACCTATTGCTGTGCATGCTGCTCTATATAAACTTACAGGTGTTACTGCTAGAATTTGCGCCCTACTTTGGTCCATGCTGGTGTGCATGTACAGAATGCTGCACATGCACCAATTTATGCATCTTTGTGTAAGGATTGGCCTCCTAGTGCATGTGGGCCTTCTTGTACACATTCACGTGTATATCCTCATGTCATGGGCCTCTGTGTGCAAGAAGGCATGCTGTTGTTTGTGGGCCTCATGGTGTACATAGCTTGCTGGTGTTCATGCACATGATAGTTTAACTTTTTGTTTGAGTGTGGGTTTTCATCTAATTTTCATTTATTTATACTCCTTTAGTCTGTGTGCATGGAGGGGGCGGCAGTTAGCTGGTATTAGGGCAGTCCTGTTCATGTTTTGTGCAGAAGCCTTCGATATATGTGGCACATTGCTGTGCCATATGTGTCCACAGGGTGGAGGCCAAGCCTACCCAGTACTGCAGGACAAAGAATCCTGCACATCCTACACTCCACAGGCTTGGCCGACAGTATGTTGGCTTTCTTTCTAAGTGTACCCATGCCATTGTGCTTGGGGGCATGTTGAAACACATAGGCAGGTTCGTGCATCATCACAAGCCAGCTGTTTCCATTTGTACGTATGCTTATTGGTATATACGATCCTACTTTAATCATGCACCACCTAGAGTTCTTTTGCCTTATGCAGTATGTGCACTTGACAGTGTGTGAGAAATTTCTGGTGCGTGTGTGCCCACTGAAGCACGTGGGCAACTGCTGTGCATGTGCCAACTAAATTCCATGCATCTAATAGAATGCAAAGGCCCTCTGGTGTGCATACACCTACTCATTCAGCTTAACCTGTTGGTGCACATGAGATTCTTGGTGCCTGTGCCCCTGCCAGTATGTGTTTGGTAAACGTGACCCTCAGCTGTTCAACGGTGTTCTAGTGCATGTTGTTTGTATGTGTCTGCTCCTACACGTGTCCACGTGTTGGCTGTTAAATGTGACTCGAGGTCCTCCTTGTGTCCATTAGTTTGCTTTCTGGTGCACAATTGTGTGTGTGTGTGTGTGTGAATGCTATTCTCTGTACACCTGCTCCTTTGTGCAGGCATGCTGCTGCAAATGTGCTTTCCATTTCTCGTGGGCATGCCTCTGATATTTTGTTTTTTTATTGTGCTTGTGTGTTGTTATTTAGGGCAGTCCAGTTTACTTTTTGTGCTGAAAATTGAGGTACACAGAGTCATGCTGATCCCCATATTGTTCCGTGAATCTGGGGGACAGAGGCCAGTAGCATCAGGTCCCATAGATTCTGTACCACATACTCCTGGCCTATAAACAGTTTTGCTTCCTTCCTATTCCTATGGTGCATGGTCCATGTTGTGTGTGGTTTCAGCAACTTAGGCTGCCCAGACTGGTATGCTGATGTATATGTGCCTGGTGGTACATGTTCTGTACAGGGATGCTGGTAATTCTGCTGGTAATTCAGGGCATTCAGTCATGTCCACCAGATGGTGCATGTTAGCCTCCTCCATGTGTGCTTTGGATAGCAGTGGTGGGCTTCTTGTGTGCATCCACCGGCTTTGCTATGGTCCTCTTTGTGCACAAAAACTTCCTCATCCTGTGTGTCTGATGCATGGAGGATACTTGATGTTCATGCCCACTGGAGTTGTCTCTGCTGGTGCATATGAGCCTCCGAATGCATGTGCACCTGCTGATGTGCATGAGCCTTCCGCTGCAAATGTGTCATAGGTACTCAGTGAAACTACTATTATGCATACATTTCCTGAAATGAAGTACCCTCTAGTACACATCAGCCTATTGGTGCCTCTGCATATCATCTGACATATGCCAATATAGCATATGGCAGCAGTGGCAGCAGAGCACCACCACTGCCCTGGCAAAGTCCCCGGTTCTCCACTCACCTCCAGTGCTCATTGGTGACTAGGAGAGGAAACCTTCAGCCCACAGGCAGCAGACAGACGTGGACTGCGGAAAAGTCCAACAATCCAGAGAAAACATTTTTGCCCCTCATGTCACTGTGACTGATTTCAGTTCCCTAGGTATTATGTATATATTTATTGGAACTAGGATGGGAAGGGGAACATCAAAATGGAGACACAAAGAAACAATGAACAAACACCACAGCAGTAGTTACAAAATTATATGCTATAACTCCATGTACCACTCATGTGAGATGGGAAAGGTAAGTGGGATGGTTGGGAAAAAATGAGGAAGAGGTAATAATTTTATAAGAAATGTACTCCCTGCCTTACATGTGAAACTTTAACCCCTTTACACATCACTTGGACAATAAATAAGTTAATAAATAAAAGTAGATTAATTTTTTTTCTCAGTCTGGGATCTGAACTCAGTGCAGGGTGCTGTCCCTGAGCTTTTGTGTGCAGGGCTATTATTCTTGCGAATGTGTTATTTATTAAATTTTACTTGAACATTAGACCAAAGGGCCTTGTGGACATTTCTGCCTCAGCTGGCTTCAAGACATAATCGTCAGACCTCAGGTTCCTGAGTAGCTAGGATTACAGGAATGAGCTACGTAGCCCAGCTAAAGTATTAAAACAGTTTAATAATTTTTCTCTCTATCCATCTTATTTCTCCTTCTGTATATTTATGCTTGTGTTGTTGCATGAGCTCAGGTCCTATGTTTGGATTCTCACACTTTGGCCTGTGGCTCACATAATGCTAGAGATCAGCAGAACACTGTTGTCAAAGGCACAGCCATATGGACACTAACAGAGAGCATCACAGATATTGGGGACTTTGTCTCACAGTGGAACATGTGACCAGGGCACTCAGGTAAAGTGTCTTCTCTGGGAATTACTGCATGGGGCCCCCAGTTCTGAGGGTGGCAGTTGGGTCTCCGTAAGTGGTGCTCTGGCCATGGAGCATTAGATGACTCTTCATTCTGTACAGGTAGCTGCTCAGGTAAGAAGCTAGACAGCTGCCCCAGGAAAACCCTCTCACGATGGGCCTGAATAGAACTAGAGCAGCGCTTCTGGGCCAAGAGCCAGGTATCCAGCCAGGTGTCTGCCTAGGTAAGATTCCCAGGTAGGTGTCCATGAGCCCTCAGCTGTTAGCAAACATCAGTCTCCTTCCTAGAAACAGGATGGCAGTTTCGTCTTCAGAATTACCAGGTACCTATCCAGGTTGCTGCTCATTTTGCTGACCATAAGATAGAGCATTGAGATAGGTAATCTGGAGTATGGGTAGGGCAATTAAGCATCCCAATGAGGAAATCTGTGCCTGTGACCAGACAATGACTCCAGTGATGGATGGTTCCCAGGATCCCAGCCAGAGTGTGGGTTCTGGGACATAGACTGGGTATTGGCCATGCAGGTTCATCTACATGGATCTGCTGCACAAAGCCAGCTTTTGTTGTCTGTGGAGAACATCACGGGGTGCAGAGGAAACCAGATGGCCCCATGCTCAACCACAAAAATGAGGTGGAGTCCCAGTGCCCAAAGCACACACACAACCCGTGCATAAAATAAGTAAAATCTTAGGTCCATGGGCACCCATGTCCTACGAGCTCTTTCAGGAGTATTGTGCATGAATGCTAGCACACTGTTGTGCACCAGGAGGCCCATATCGATAAGCAGGCTCAGGAACACCAAGACTACGTATGGACAATAGAAGGACCACATGCACCAAGAAATGCATATGAGTCAGGAGGAACATACAAACACTGAGGCTCACATGAACTAGGATATACCTGCCCACCAGAGGTCTAAATCATGCCAGCAGTCTCTCTTGGACCAGGATGGGAATGCACAGCTATATTGGCATATGTCAGATGATATGCAGAGGCACCAATAGGCTGATGTGTACTAGAAGGTACTTCATTTCAGGAAATGCATGCATAATAGTAGTTTCACTGAGTACCTATGACACATTTGCAGCGGAAAGCTCATGCACATCAGCAGGTGCACATGCATTAGGAGGCTCATATGCACCAGCAGAGACAACTCCAGTGGGCATGCACAACAAGTGTCCTCCATGCATCAGACACACAGGATGAGGAAGTTATTGTGCACAAAGAGGACCATAGCAAAGCTGGTGGATGCACACAAGAAGCCCACCCCTGCTATCCAAAGCACACATGGAAGAGGCTAACATGCACCATCTGGTGGACATGACTGAATGCCCTGAATTACCAGCAGAATTACCAGCATCCCTGTACAGGACATGTACCACCAAGCACATATACATCAGCATAACACTCTGGGCAGCCTAAGTTGCCGAAACCACACACAACATGGACCATGCACCATAGGAATAGGAAGGAAACAAAACTGTTTAACGGGGCAGGGGATATGGCCTAGTGGCAAGAGTGCGTGCCTCTGATACAGGAGGCCCTAGGTGCGATTCCCCAGCACCATATATACAGAAAACGGCCAGAAGCGGCGCTGTGGCTCAAGTGGCAGAGTGCTAGCCTTGAGCGGGAAGAAGCCAGGGACAGTGCTCAGGCCCTGAGTTCAAGGCCCACGACTGGCCAAAAAAAAAACAAAAAAAACTGTTCATCGGCCAGGAGTATGTGGTACAGAATCCATGGGACATGATGCTACTGGCCTCTGTCCCCCAGATTCACGGAACAATATGGGGACCAGCATGACATTGTGTACCTCAATTTTCAGCACAAAAAGTAAACTGGACTGCCCTAAATAACAACACACAAGTACAATAAGAAACAAAATATCAGATGCATGTCCACCAGAAATGGAAAGCACATTTGCAGCAGCATGCCTGCACAAAGGAGCAGGTGTACAGAGAATAGCTTTCACACACACAATCCAAGGTACTTGTGCAGCAGAAAGCAAACTAATGGACACAAGGAGGACATCGAGTCACATTTAACAGCCAACACGTGGACACGTGCAGGAGCAGACACATACAAAGAACATGCATTAGAACACCGTTGAACAGCTGAGGGTCACGTTTACCAAACACATACTGGCAGGGGCACAGGCACCAAGAATCTCATGTGCACCAACCAGTTAAGCTGAATGAGTAGGTGTATGCAGACCAGAGGGCCTTTGCATTCTATTAGATGCATGGAATTTAGTTGGCACATGCACAGCAGTTGCCCACGTGCTTCAGTGGGCACACACGCACCAGAAATTTCTCACACACTGTCAAGTGCACATACTGCATAAGGCAAAAGAACTCTAGGTGGTGCATGATTAAAGTAGGATCGTATAAACCAATAAGCATATGTACAAATGGAAACAGCTGGCTTGTGAGGATGCACGACCCTGCCTATGTGTTTCAACAGGCCCCCAAGCACAATGGCATGGGTACACTTAGAAAGAAAGCCAACATACTGTAGGCCAAGCCTGTGGAGTGTAGGATGTGCAGGATTCTTTGCCCTGCAGTACTGGGTAGGCTTGCCCTCCACCCTGTGGACACATATGGCACAGCAAGTGTGCCGCATATATCGAAGGCTTCTGCACAAAACATGAACACGACTGCCCTAATACCAGCTAACCGCCCCGCCTCCATGCATACGGACTAAAGGAATATAAATAAATGAAAATTAGATGAAAACCCACACTCAAACAAAAAGTTAAACTATCATGTGCATGAACACCAGCAAGCTATGTACACCATGAGGCCCACAAACAACAGCATGCCTTCTTGCACACAGAGGCCCATGACATGAGGATATACACGTGAATGTGTACAAGAAGGCCCACATGCACTAGGAGGCCAATCCTTACCCAAAGATGCATTAATAGGTGCATGTGCAGCATTCTGTACATGCACACCAGCATGGACCACAGTAGGGCGCAAATTCTAGGAGTAACACCTGTGAGTTTATATAGAGCACCATGCACAACAATAGGTGTACATGATTCAAAAAGAGTGTTTACAGAAACTGGTTACAGAGTGCTTACAGAAACTTGGAATTCAACTCCAGGGCACAAATGATTTAGTGCTTGAATCAAACATGAAGCCCTCTTTCCTTTGTTCATTTTGAAGGTAGATTTTGAATTTAGACCTGGCTGGTTCAGGCTGTTACCTCCCTGCTTATGCTTTCGTTGTGGTTGGAGATGACTGGTGTATTCCAATGCACCCAGCCATTGTCCTTCTCTGGATCCTGGAGAATAGGTACCCACACTTTACTCAGTCTTTAATTGGAATATTGTCTCAGGAACTTTCATGTCCAACCTGGGCATGAAACTTCTTCCCTCATCTCTGCTTCTCAAGTAGCAAAGGGTCCTGAGAGGGTACCAGGACCATGCTGATATGACCACACTCCTACAGTCCCTGTGGGTCCCAGAATTTACCCCCAAGCTTGGCAACAAGATCCATGTTTCTGAACAGGAGCTGCACAGCACTTGTGCCTCTATTGGAGAAAATGTTTCTACATTTGTCTGGAAGTCATCATGCTACCTGTTCCCTGTCTTGTCTAAGTCTCCTTGTGAGTCTCTGCCATTTATGGTGCTCTGTGACCCTAGGGCAAAGATTTTCTCACACACATTTCACTTGAGTCCCCTTCTTCTATATATTGTAGGAATGTATAATGTATGAAAATAAGAATCAATTTGGTGGAGGAAAACTGTGATTGTTATCGTCTTTCTTTGTAAATTTCCTGAGAACTGATATTCCATCACTTGATTCTGAAGATGCATACTGACTCAAACCTAGAACACCCCAATTTTAGGGTTTCAAGTGCTGGAATTAAATTAATTGTGCAGTCCTCTCTAGCATATTCTTTGCTTTTCATATGGGTATTGCCTACTGAGGACTCCTTTCCTGTGTTTTTCCTTGATTTTTTTTTCTGAGAAGGAAAATATCATGTTTTCTCATTGGGCTTTTTTTCCTCTTGATTCTTTGCTTGCTGTATGTCATCACAGATCACTCTCTATTCCTATCTTCATATCTTCCTCAAATTTGCTCTTCTGAATCCTACACACATGGTAATATTCTCCATCTCATTTTTCAATGCTATATCCCTATTTCCTTATCATTATGTATAATGGTACACCCTCCCTTTCTTTTTTTGGCTTTTCTTATCTCTTATTCTTTTCTCTGACCTTCATACTTTCAATATTTCCTCTTCCAATTATCTATTCCTCTGATATTCCTTCCTCTGTTACTTCAATACATACATCTTCAGCTGTTTCCTTTTCTATATATTTTGACTGAGCAATTATTCATATTCATTCCTTAATTCTGCTCTTCTACTACTCTACCTTTGTCAACCGAAATTTTCTCATCTAACCTATTCCAATTTTTCACTTGTGTATTCTGTAAATTTGTTTGTAAATCTTCCCATTCCCATAACCTTTTCTCATTTCTTTCTTAACTTACTCTGTCTTGTTATTTTGTGAATTGCTCTTTCAAGGTCTCCCATCGTGTTATTCTATCCTTTATGTATTTCGGCTATTTTTCCTTCTCTATATGCTGACTCCAGTCAAAACACCTAGGATTTATCATCTGAATCTTAATTCTATGTGTTTCTCTTCACTAATGTTAAATGTATTAACCCTTTCTGTGCAATGTGTTCCTTGGCTTTTCTCACAATCCCTGGCAACATTCATTTGCCTTCTGTGTCTGCCAGTTCCATTAAAAAGTTATACCACGTCACTGAAACTGTACAGGATTTTTCCTATGTGTGTCTTTTATGTAGCAAAATAGCACCAGTTTGAAATTCACAGACAAGCAGATACACACTCTCTATTAACTTTGTCCATGCCATTATTCTTGGTATAGGAAGTTCCTTCCCTGGTTAGGCCGCGTAGTATCCCACTGTTACAATCTATTTGATGTGTTCTTGAGTACTTGCATTGTTTTGTCCTCCTCACAACTTTGAATAATTCTACATGATTTTTTTCATCTGTGTTCTTTAGAGCCCCAGAGTTGCCATCTGTTTGTGATTCTGACAAGTAACCATCTCTTGCACTTATTTTGGTGGGCTGTTTTCTCTTTGCTCTTGAATCTTTTCAAGAATGTCTGTCTTTAGATCTCCCTTACACCCTACCAGCCCCACTTTCGGGCACTAACCAAAAGATGACAAGCAAGACCACACAAAAGCCACCAGCACAACAATTTTTGTCACAGCACAATTTGTCATTTCTGAAATAGGGAACCAAACGATATGCCCCTCAGCTGATGTCCGTGGATCAAGGAATTGTGGTTCATTTACACAATGGAATTCTATGCATCTATCAGAAATAATGATATTGCTGCACTCATATGGAACTGGAAGGACTTAGAAAAAAATCATACTAAGTGAACTAACCCAGACCTACAGAAACATAAACCCTATGGTTTCCCTCATAGGGAATGATTTGTATATATGTGATAGACATAACAGAACAGCATACAGCACAATAGCTATGTACTATGAATGCCTAAGATAATGTTAAATAAAATGAACTCCGTGTTATGGAAATAAGTGGTATATGAAAAGCTCATGGTGACCCTTCCAAGTCCAGTTATGCTCCCTGGGTTCAAAATGTACCATAATTACTTTGAAGAACTTGAAATGAGCAAGAAGGTGGTAAAACGCTGGGCTCTTTTTCAAGATTTGAGGCCTGTGGTGAAGTCTAGTTTTTCAGTGTGTTTGCATATAATTTGGGTGGGCAACAGGTTTCTTCCCAAGAGAAGTCTTCCTCCTCTGACTCTTCCATTGCCAACAGGATGATGACTGTAACCTTTATGTGGATTACATTTTGGCTGCATCCAGCCTCCATGCAGAGAACTAAGACATTTCCCCAGCACACTGGCCTAAGGTGAAGGCAGTTCACATCCCATCTTGCCAACTTTGGGTTTCCCACATTTCATGCCTCCCGCAGACCCTGTCCCCTCTGAACACAATCTCTGATGGTTCTGATTTTTCTCACACAGTAAGCTGATTTCAAGGGAAACATTGACTTTTTATTTTTCAAACCAGTTTTGAATATTTCTCTGTAGTAGGAAAATGCTGAATTATTTTAACCAACATATTAACTGTTAAGCCGGTGAACAAAGGAACGAGTCTGAATAAATGGAAAAGTGAAGTAAAGCTTTATTTTGTGCCAAGCATCAAGAAACAACTGATAGGCTGGCCAGGGCTACTCCTGAGTAGTAGCGTGCTGACCCAATCTCTTACAGGCTAATTTTATAGAGTAATCCCACAAAGCACAGGGCTAGGCCTGACCTTTGGTCACAATTGGCTCATACTAGGAGAATTTCACCAAGGCTCTGTTTGCTGTCACTTAGTTGACTGTTAATTAGTTTAGAAATTACCTATTGTTACTCTGCAGCGAAGAGCCAACCCAGATGTCCGGAAATGATTGTCATTCCCAATTCAGACAGTTCCTCGTGCTTGGTTTTCTGGTTTGTGATAAATTCCAGCAAAACGGCATCAGCCAGGGTCACTCCGAGTTCATTCTAAGTTAGCGTCAAGATAGAGTCACCTGGGCTTTTAGACTGGCCCCATCATTGACATTTTTTGAGGTCAAATGAAATGTATGAATAAAACACAGAAATGTTTACTATTAGGGCAATCACTCAAATCTTATAAATGAAATTTTGTCTCTATTACTTGCCATGTAATCATCAAGGATGTGTTAGTTAAAATAAATTTTTTTCTCAGAATCTTTGTCTTCTAATTATCTAAATGTTCCCTTTTATTCAATTTAAAGGTGACATAAATTTGCACATGGAATTAAAGAATACAGGTTTTGTTATGAATATTTACATAGCAATGTTTATTTATGTACACACTGGATGTACATTCATTTTATCAACTATATAACTTTCATCCTAAAAAGTATAAAAATAAATAGCAATTTTACAGTCAATAGCTGCAAAACCTGAATATGAATCTATCCCTCTAACTTGACATGAGAAATCTTGATAAATAATTGACCGTAATTTAAGTTTTCTGAGGCAATCCCTAACATAAGATATTTTAACATATAGGTGTGAGGTGGTTGCATTACATTGATCACTGTTAAATCTTTTCCTTATTCTTTTTTAAAAAAAGAAATGTATCCAATGCCTAACATATGAAACCATAACCTCTCTGTACTTCTGTTTGACAATAAAAAAATAATAAATTTTTATTTTTACAAAGCCAATGTTCAAAATAATGAGGGCCATATTAGTTGCATTACTAAAGTTAAGAAGACATAAAAGTGCATAATGTACTTACACTATATATAGTTCTTGTTATATGAAACTCTGGCACTGAGATGAAAAGGAGACCAGGAAGTAGGCACTTGATACTTGTAAGCATATTGGAGGAGTTGACAAAATGGCAGAGTTAATGAGTAATCAAAGTTCCAATGTGAGATTGGGAGAAGATGGCGGAGAAGCAACAGTGCCCTGGCTAAGCTCCTTCCAACAGAGCAGTTTTCCCACCCCAGAGAAACTTTTACCGCTAGATAGATAGCTCAAATAACTTCTAACAGTACAGGGATTCCAGCCAGGAAGGAAAAAATCAACTTAGCTGGTCTGAAATCACAGATTGGAGCTCCGGGCGGAGTCCCAATGCCACACTAGTGCGGGCGCTGGCACCACGCTGCACACTGCGCGCAGGTCAATGGAAACCAGGGAGAAATTCTCCAGGGGGCACCACACATACAGATCGCAGGCTGCGCACAGACGGGCTGAAATCTTAGAGACAGTGTGAGTACTCCCACGAAAGACAGGCTCCCTCGCGCCCAAAGAGCAGCTCTTCGAGAGCAAAGAACCATCTTTGACACTGGCAAAGCGTCAGACCAGACTGGAGCTAGGGCCTTCCTGGGGAAAGCAAGGAAAACGCAGCCATCTTTGAGAAGGGCAAGAGGGACCAATTAGTGAGAGCCAGCTCCTCCCAGGACAATGCCCCCTGCCTAGGTGAGAGGCATGTCCTGGGCCTCGGCCCGGCTAGAGGTGCCTGCCCTGCTCATCGGAATTCCTAAATTAAAAAGCAAAATCGGCAAGCAGCTATCGGCGGCATGGATCTGCCAAATGGGAGAAATAACTTCCCGAGACAGAAAATCGGTCCCATTTAGATGCCCATTCCCAGCCCGAAACAGAGCTGAATTCCATACCCAGCTCTGCCCAGAAGGCTGCCCCACCCAGGATGGTGGAACCTCCCCAAGACTCAGCCCAGTAAACCAGGCCAGAGTTGCCCGGCCCTGCTGAGTCCATAGCCTATTCAAAGCCAGGCGCTAAAGGCAGTGGCCCCACAGCAGACAGGAGGAGCCAAGGCTTCCGAGACCGCTCACATCCCCACCTACAGAGCACGCTCAAGATTTATCTGCAACCTGTGGGAACCACAGAGACCCAAGATTGCACCAACAGGGGAGGAGGGTCAGAAAAGATCCACCCCTGCAAACTGAAGGCACGTCAAACCACCCAAGTGGCAAAAGAGACTGCAGACCATCTCAAGGAAACCAAAAGCAGTAGAAAGTCCATCCAAACAAGAAACACTTTTTTTTTGTCCTAAAAGATTTGTAGGCTTTCATTTTTATTTTTTTCTTATATTTACATTTCTGAAACATCATTGGTTTGTTTTTATTTCTCATTTTCACCTGTTGCTTCTATCATTTTGTTGGTGTTGTTGTAGTTGATCATTTTTTTCTTCTTTCTTTTTCTGGTTTTCCTTTTTATTTTATTTTTTAAATAACTGTTCTCAGTTATGTGCATTTGTCTTCCAGTATACTCTTTATTTCCCTCTATGTATTCTCTTTCTTTAAAAATTACTTTCCTATGAATAACATCTCCACTCTTTACTGCTAACTCTCCATTGTCTACCATTTTAACCTTGTTGTTTCTACTGATTCTACTTTCCTCAACATTTCCACATCACTTAAACTAAATCAAAATCATCACTCCCCCATACATTTTACTCTAGTTTCTTTATTACCTCTAACTTACCCTACTGACTTACTGCTAGGTCCTCCAGATCCCATTGATGCCTGGTTATTGGATCGAGGGTATCCCTGCTTAATTCGAGTGAAACAAAGTGGTTCATAGAGAAAGCCAGTACAAAAGGAACTTCATATAAGAACAAGAATTGCTCATACGGTTGTAACAGTAAATAAGTAACTACTGAATACAGGGCTCAGGATTGGTTGTTATATTGAAATTGTAGTCTTTAGGAATGCCTAATCTAATTTTATACACAGGTATAAAAGGTATGTGTATTTAATTGTGAACTTCAAAGATTTACACAACCGTGCCTGGTAAGGTCTGCTTGGGTCTTAAACGGTGCTCACAGTTGCCGGTAGGCTGTCATTCCCAATCCAATTGGGCAGAAGGAACACAAGAAAAATGGCAAACAATGAAGTCTTAGCCCCCACTCAAAGCAAGCAGGAAGCAGAGCAGTCAATTAAAGACATAGAAGAGAACCCCCAAAATTCTCTACAAAGTCTACTGATAAACATGATAAATGAAAAGTTTGAATCTCTTCAGTCAATTATTCTAGAGCGTGAGGAGGCAAAGCAAAAATTAATGGAGAATGTCATGGTATCCGCAAATAGAAAGATAAATGAACTTCAAGAGCTACCCATCTTAAAGATGTGAGAGACAACACTAAAACCAAATTAATGAAGTTAATGAAGTAAAGATGTCCATACAGGACCTAAGAAATGACATGGAAATTATCAGGAAAGACCAGTCAGAACAAAAAGAGATTCGAAATCAAGGAGCTAGCCTACAGTCCCGAATAACCAAAGCAGAGGATCAAATCTCAGGAGCTGAAGATTCCCTAGAATCTATGGAGAAAGATCAAAAATCAATACAAGTCCAGTCCAATCAACAAAACAGATCTCTACAGATCACTACAGGAGATTGAAGACACGATCTGGAAGCCCAATTTAAGAATAATAGGTATTGGGGAAAACTTGGAGAAAGAAGTTAGTGGGATAGGCAACCTAGGTCTCCATGAGCCCTCAGCTGTTAGCACACATCAGTCTCCTTCCCAGAAACAGGATGGCAGCTCCGTCTTCAGCATGACCAGGTACCTGTCCAGGTTGCTGCTCATTTTGCTGACCATAAGATAGAGCATTGTGATAGGTAATCTGCAGTATGGGTAGGGCAATTAAGCCTCCGAATGAGGAAATCTGTGCCTGTGACCAGACAAGGACTCCAGTGATGGATGGTTCCCAGGATCCCAGCCAGAGTGTGGGTTCTGGGACATAGACTGAGTATTGGCCATGCAGGTTCATCTACATGGATCTGCTGCACAAAGCCAGCTTTTGTTGTCTGTGGAGAACATCATGGGGTGCAGAGGAAACCAGATGGCCCCATGCTCAACCACAAAAACAAGCTGGTGACCCAGTGCCCAAAGCACACACACAACCCGTGCATTAAATAAGTAAAATCTTAGGTCCATGGGCACCCATGTCCTACACGCTATTTCAGGAGTCTTGTGCATGAATGCTAGCACACTGTTGTGCACCAGGAGGCCCACATCGATAAGCAGGCTCAGGAACACCAAGAATACATACGGACAATACAAGGACCACATGCACCAAGAAATGCATGTGAGTCAGGAGGAACATACAAACACTGAGGCTCACATGAACTAGGATATACCTGCCCACCAGAGGTCTAAAACATGCCAGCAGTCTCTCTTGGACAAGGATGGGAATGCACAGCTATATTGGCATATGTCAGATGATATGCAGAGGCACCAATAGGCTGATGTGTACTAGAAAGTACTTCATTTCAGGAAATGCATGAATAATAGTAGTTTCACTGAGTACCTATGACACATTTACAGCGGAAGGCTCATGCACATCAGCAGGTGCACATGCATTAGGAGGTTCATATGAAACAGCAGAGACAATTCCAGTGGGCATACACAACAAGTGTCCTCGATGCATCAGACACACAGCATGAGGAAGTTTTTGTGCACAAAGAGGACCATACCAAAGCCGGTGGATGCACACAAGAAGCCCACCCCTGCTATCCAAAGCACACATGGAGGAGGCTAACATGCACCATCTGGTGGACATGACTGAATGCCCTGAATTACCAACAGAATTACCAGCATCCCTGTACAGGACATGTACCACCAAGCACATACACATCAGCATACGAGTCTGGGCAGCCTAAGTTGCTGAAACCACACACAACATGGACCATGCACCATAGGATTAGGAGGGAAGCAAAACTGTTTATAGGCCAGGAGTATGTGGTACAGAATCTATGGGACCTGATGCTACTGGCCTCTGTCCCCCAGATTCACGGAACAATATGGGGATCAGCATGACTCTGTGTACCTCAATTTTCAGCACAAAAAGTAAACTGGACTGCCCTAAATAACAACACACAAGCACAATAAAAAACAAAATATCAGAGGCATGCCCACCAGAAATGGAAAGCACATTTGCAGCAGCATGCCTGCACAAAGGAGCAGGTGTACAGAGAATAGCTTTCACACACACAATCCAAGGTACTTGTGCAGCAGAAAGCAAACTAATGGACACAAGGAGGACATCGAGTCACATTTAACAGCCAACACGTGGACACGTGCAGGAGCAGACACATACAAAGAACATGCATTAGAACACCGTTGAACAGCTGAGGGTCACGTTTACCAAACACATACTGGCAGGGGCACAGGCACCAAGAATCTCATGTGCACCAACCAGTTAAGCTGAATGAGTAGGTGTATGCAGACCAGAGGGCCTTTGCATTCTATTAGATGCATGGAATTTAGTTGGCACATGCACAGCAGTTGCCCACGTGCTTCAGTGGGCACACACGCACCAGAAATTTCTCACACACTGTCAAGTGCACATACTGCATAAGGCAAAAGAACTCTAGGTGGTGCATGATTAAAGTAGGATCGTATATACCAATAAGCATACGTACAAATGGAAGCAGCTTGGCTGTGAGGATGCACGACCCTGCCTATGTGTTTCAACAGGCCCCCAAGCACAATGGCATGGGGACACTTAGAAAGAAAGCCAACATACTGTAGGCCAAGCCTGTGGAGTGTAGGATGTGCAGGATTCTTTGCCCTGCAGTACTTGGTAGGTTTGTCCTCCACCCTGTGGACACATATGGCACAGCATGTGTGCCGCATATATCGAAGGCTTCTGCACAAAACATGAACACGACTGCCCTAATACCAGCTAACCGCCCCCCTCCATGCACACAGACTAAAGGAATATAAATATATGAAAATTAGATGAAAACCCACACTCAAACAAAAAGTTAAACTATCATGTGCATGAACACCAGCAAGCTATGTACACCATGAGGCCCACAAACAACAGCATGCCTTCTTGCACACAGAGGCCCATGACATGAGGATATACACGTGAATGTGTACAAGAAGGCCCACATGCACTAGGAGGCCAATCCTTACGCAAAGATGCATAAATAGGTGCATGTGCAGCATTATGTACATGCCACCAGCATGGACCACAGTAAGGCGCAAATTCTAGCACTAACACCTGTAAGTTTATATAGAGCAGCATACACAACAATAGGTGTACATGATTCAAAAAGAGTGTTTACAGAAACTGGTTACCGAGTGTTTAGAGAAACTTGGAATTCAACTCCAGGGCATAAATGATTTAGTGCTTGAATCAAACATGAAGTGAAAGACCACTGTGAGGAGAATTTTAAAAGCTTGAAAAACGAAATTACGTCCGAACTAAGGAAATGGAAAAACCTCAAATGCTCCTGGATTGGGAGGATTAATATAATGAAAATGGCAATATTGCCAAAGGCTATCTACAAATTCAAGGCAATTCCCATTAATATCCCAACACCACTTTTTAATGAAATAGAGGAAGCAATCCAGAAATTCATATGGAACCATAAAAGACCTACAATAGCAAAAAAATATCCTAAGCAGAAAGAACAGTGCTGGAGGAATTACAATACCCAACTCAAGCGGTATTATAAAGCTATAGTAATAAAAAAAAGCTTGGTATTGGCACCGGAACCGGCCTGAAGACCAATGGAACAGAATTGAAGACCCAGAAATGAACCCACAGAACTATGCCTACTTAATCTTTGATATAGGGGCTAAAACAATAGTTTGGAAGAAAGATAGCTTCCTTAACAAATGGTGCTGGCAAAACTGGCTTATCACATGCAACAAACTAAAAGTAGATCCTTATATACCACCCTGCACCAAAATCAATTCTAAATGGATTAAAGACCTCGAAACAAATCAGACACCCTGAAAATACTAAAGGAAGGAGTAGTAGAAACACTTGGGCTCCTTGGCGCAGGACGGTACTTCCTTTACAAAGATCCCGAAAAGCTACAAATCAATGAAAGGTTGGGCAAATGAGACTGCATCAAACTGCAGAGCTTCTGCACAGCAAAGTCATCGCTCGCAAGATAAACAGAAAGCCCACAGACTGGGAGAAGATCTTTACCGGCCATTTAACAGACAAAGGCCTCATATCTCAAATAAATGCAGAACTAAAAAAATTACCTTCCTCCAAAACAAAACCGCAAAGAACCAATAGCCCCCTCATCAAGTGGGCTAAAGATTTACAAAGAGGCCTCCCTGATGAGGATTTGAGAATGGCCAAGAGACATATGAAAAAGTGCTCTACATCACTGGCCATAAAAGAAATGCAAATCAAAGCAACATAGAGCTTCCATCTCACCCCAGTAAGAATGTCATATATCAAGAAAACTAACAATCATAATTGTTGGAGGGGATGTGGCCAAAAGGGAAGCCTACTTCATTGTTGGTGGGAATGTAAACTGGGTCAGCCACTCTGGCAAGCATTATGGAGATTCCTCAGAAGGCGAAATATAGAGCTCCCCCATGACCCAGCAGCCCCAAAAGACCACAAACAAAATCACATTAAGGCCACCAGCACAACAATGTTCATCATGGCGCAATTTGCCATAGCTAGAATCTGGAACCAACCCAGATGCCCCTCAGTAGACAAAAGGATCAGGAAAATGTGGTACATATACACAATGGAATTCTATGCCTGTCAGAAAGAATGACATTGTCCCATTTGTAAGGAAATGGAAGGACTTGGAAAAACAATTATTCAAAGTGAAGTGAGCCAGACCCAAAGAAACATGGACTCTATGGTCTCCCTTATTGGGAATAATTAGTACAGGTTTAGGCAAGTCATAGCAGAGGATCACAAGAGCCCAATATGTATACCCTTATGAACACATAAGATGATGGATGCTAAGTGAAATGAACTCCATGTTACGGAAACGATTGTTATATAACAATTGTAACTACTTTCAACGTCCCATCTGTATCTGCACCTTTGATTATTGATGATGTTCTTGTATCACCTTCCTTTGGTTGTACCTACAGTATCTCTGTAATCTTATCTGAGTATATTGGAAACCACGTATACTGGCATTAGAACTAGAAAATTGGAAAGGAATACCAAAACTGAGAGACACAGGGTAAAAAAAAAAAAAAAAAAAACAACTACAAAAGCAATACTTGCAAAACTGTTTGGTATAAGTGAACTGATGAACACATGGTGGGGGAAGGGAAAGGAGAAAGAGGGGAAAGTATGAGGGACAAGGTAACAAACAGTACAAGAAATGCATCCAATGCCTAACTATGAAACTGTAACCACTCTGTACATCATTTTGGTAATAAAAATTTGTAAAACAACAACAACAAAGGATGATTATTGAATTTACATAGATCAAGGCACTGCTTAACAAAATAGTGTGTATATGTATGTGGGATGTTTGTGTATTTCTTTATAGATTCATTGATTTAGGTTTAGAGTGTGAAATAGCAAAATTACACAATATTGAATGGTAACCATCGGAGAGTATGGTATATTTCCTAGCACGGGTGCCTTATAATCAAATATATTGGCTGAGATCTCAACTGCAGTTTTTTCCTGCTAGATGACAGTGAGTATATGCTTCAGCTACAAAAGCTGTCATTTGTTGCTGCACTAGATTTACCTCCCATGGTGTGGGGAGATTGCTCCCTTATCAGTGCTCCCCTTTTCACCCTCTCCTCTGGGCTCCTGACCAGCAGGAAGCCAAGGTGGAAGAAAGGGACACGGGCTAGCCTAAGGTGCACGTGGCTGAACGAGATCCCCTTTTCCTCCCTCCTTACCCCACCAAGGAAGCCAGGTGCAGACGGATCTCGGAGACGCTTCAGAGAGCAATCCAATTTAATCAGGAGGGGCTCACAGTAATATAGTAGTGATGACAAGGATTGAACCTGAGCTGGCGATAGGCTGGCGAGCTTGTCCATCCACGGGCAGCTCCCAAGGACCTCCCTCATGGACTAGCGTCACTTCCCATACTACTGCCCTCTGGCAAAGCCTGCAAAAGGAGAGCACACGTGCTCGCTGGTACGAGGTGGGGGATGGTCTCAAAGCTACCCATTCTGGTTCCAGACCCAGAAGGAGATAGTTGTGGCTCACTTCCAAACTGTCCCATGGCTGGAGGAAGGGCGGTGTCTGGGGAGCGCTCTCCTCACCCTTCCCCCATTTAGGCCAAGATGAATCCCCAACAATTTGTCCGTTCGGAGCTACTTAATATGGATAGGGTGGATATTGACTGAGATCAGGGATGTGACAAGGTGATCCCTTACCGAGGAAATTTGGCCTTGATTTGATCAAACAATGGTTGATGATCTATTGATCAAATATTCTTTGAGAGATGCTGGCTTTACTACTATTACTAAATGTTCAAATAAAGGTCTTCTCTAAATCAGCTAACGTATTAAATGTAATAAATTTATGGTGTACTTTTCATTTCAAAAGCCTTATCAAACTTGCAAATATTATACATGAAACATGCCTTCTATAATTGCTAGTATGAGCACAAATCAATTTTAGTTGTTTTTTTTTGGGGGGCGGGGCCATTAGTAGTCTGTGAACGCAGGGCATGAGCACTGCCCCTGGCTTCTTTTTGCTCAAGGCTAGCACTCTGCCACTTGAGCCATAGCGCCCTTCTGGCCATTTTCTGTATATGTGGTGCTGAGGAAATGACCCCAGGGCCTCATGTATACAAGGCTAACACTATTGCCACTAGGCCATATACCAGCCCTCAAACTCCATTTTCATCAAGAAAAAAGTGGAAGATAACCTGGGAAATGGTTTGTGAGACATTGACTCATACAGTGGTGTGGTGGCATATGACTCACGTATTTATGATGCTTACAAACAATACTTGAAAATTTGCTTTTTCTCAGCCTTGTTCATTTCCTCGTGGTTCATGGCTACACTTGTTAAGTTAATGGAGGAGATAGAGTATTTTGTTGTAAGTATGTGTCCTGGTTAGAGACAGTTAGAAAAACTGGAGCTCACACATGTTTAAAATTTCAAACTGCATCCTCAAGGATGTAGTTATCAAGATGCTTATCCAGAGGCACTGAGTTTAAAGAAATTTTGTATAAAGTAGCAGTTAATAAATTTGTATAAACCACCATTCCATTTTTCTATCCTCTAAAATGCATCCTGATATTTATTTGTGATCTTTTTTTGTGTACATATGGCAGACTTGGTGCTTGAACTCAACATCTGTGTGCTGTTTCTGAACTTTTGTGCTCAAGGCTAATGCTCTCCCACTCGAGCCACAGCTCTCCTTATGGCTTGTTTTTGGTGCTTACCCTGAAATGAGTCTCATGGACAAAACAACTATAAACCACAGCAAAAGCATTGCTAATTTCTGTGGCTCTCTTGTGTCACCCAGTGGAAAACGAGGTCATAACTTCCTAACAATAGCTTAGCACTCTGGGAAACAAACTCTGCCACTGCAATCTTGTGAACATGAGCAGGAGTCTGCTCTGGAGCAATTCCCCCGTCAACTTACTCTGTTGTGAGTTTGTGTTGAACTTTATTGCTGTAGTTTCAGTAATTTTGCCAGGCAGTCTTACACTAGTGAGCTGGTAGATCATAAGTGGGATGAAAAACACAGCAAGAGGTAGGCCTGCCCCCTGCAGATCTGCAGCTTAGGTGGATGTAGGAGTTTCTGAAAGATAAAATAAAATAAAAAGCAGAGAGAAGCTCCTAGCGAGCCGAAAACGCACGTCTGCAAACAGACTGGGAGAAAGCACGGTTCCCAGACAGACTGACTAACAACACCCAGTTACAGAGAACAACCAACTCCTACCTGAAAACCAGAGTAACTACCTAAACTAGCTTGGATGGAGGGTGCAGCAGACCCACCACCTGCAAACTATAACACACTTTTGCAAACTTATGAGAAATATAGAAGATGTATGAAACTAAAGGGTTTGCTGATATAAACAGAGTTGTGTCATCAGCCTCTCTGTGTCTCCTTCATCATCAATCCCCTTGCCACTTGGAATCCTTGTTCACGTTGTGGCTGACGCGTGGCGCGCGGCAACTGTTGCCCGAACAGGGACCAGAGCAAATCGTCGGAAGGACTTCTCGCACAGAGAATCAAGCAGGTAAAGGGACCAAGAAGTGTAGTAGCGGTGGTGGGGGGCGGGTGGGCTGAAGTGAAGGAAATAGAAAAAGAAAAAGAATAAGAAAAAGAAAAAAGGAAGGAGATTTAAAATGAGTGCGAAACACGAATGTTTCTGAGGGCACATAGGACCATCCTGAGGAAAAAGAGCTGTAAGATTAGTTCAAAGGGGCTAGAGGAAGTTGTACAGAATCTCTGTCCCTGGTTCCTGGAGGAAGGAACAGTGGACTTGGGGTATGGCAAAAGTTTAGCCGAGAATTTAAAAAACACAGATAAAAATTAGAGGAAAACATTGACATTTTCTGTTTGGAAAATGATAAGAAACAGTCTGGGTACTGATCACCAGATTGAAATTGTTTCTATAAAATTATTGTGTGAGAAGAACAATAAGCAAACCTTCTGTGTATCAATTGCAGAGGAACAGGGCTGTCCATCAGAGTGTGTGAGTGTTAGAAGTATAAAAATTCAGTGTTAGTCTTTTGACACTCTCTGTAACAAAGACAAAGACCCTCCAAGGCACCCAGCCATGCCCAGCCCTGTGATAAATGGGGAAGGTAAATGCCCACTGCTCCTAATTCAGATTCCTCCACATATGTCTGCAGTTCAAAAGGCTATATTGACTGCAACGGAGCAGGGGGAGGGTATTTCCAACTTTTTCCTGTGTTAGAAAACGAAAGCAACCGGTAATACGGTATTTCACGTTTTAAGGAATTGAAAGAAATAATGAGTTCTACTATGAAATATGGGGCAACTGCTCCTTTCACGTTATCCTTGATTGATAGTTTGGCTCACCAGACATTGTGCCCAGAGAATTGGAAGACAATTGCTCAGGCTTGCCTCAATGGGGGATATTATTTGTTATAGACTACAGAATGGATGGAAAGGTCTGATGAGGTGGCAAAATACAATAACCGCAGCAACATATCTCTAGCCTATGACATAATGTTGGTTGCAGGTAGATATTCTGATGTTCGACAACAAATTAATTGCCAAGAAATTGCTTATGGACAAATTAATGAATGTGCAACTGAAGCCTGGAGGAAGCTTCCTACTTCTGGGGCAAAGACAGATAAGATATTTAAGACCAGACAGGGGCTAAATGATAGTTTGTCAAGCCTTTGCCTCATGGGACAGTAGGGTTGGTGTTGAGCAGGTCCAGCTGGACTATGAAAGGCATGAATGTTTAACCAGGTGTTATTGATAATGATTACATGGGAGAAATTAAAATTATGGCTGAACATCTGGTTTCTGTTTTGTGTTGTCTTCTGTGTTATTTGCTATTTGGTTTTAGTGCATTTATTGTCTTCTGCTTTCAGTTTCCCTGTGCTCTCTAAGTCAATTTCCATATTTCTCTTTCTTTTCAACTGGCCTTCTTTGTTTTGCTTTACTCATTCTTCCTGTTGACCAGTACTGGTGCCTGCCTTTGCCTACCAGCACATGTCTCTTCATCTCACCTTCATGATGAAGCATGAGAGCCCAATTTCCTATATGAATTTGTATTTCCATACATTTATAACTCAAAGTACTCTACTAGTAGGAAGTGGTAGAAACTAGAAGTTTAGGCCTAACTGAAAGAATTTTGTGACTGGAGATATGCCCATGAGGAGATTTTATGTTCTTGACTAGCCACATAGAAACACACATTTATCTCTTCTCTCTCTCTTTCTCTCTCTCTCTTTCTGTGTATATATCTCCTAATCGTTTGTCCTTGAAGGCCACTTGAATATCTTATCTTGACCAATGGCTTCTCCATTATCCCATTAGGATGTTCTTTTTCACCACAGGCCTATAAACAGCGAGGACAATGAACCATGGCCTGTTCTATGCATCCCACTCTTCAACAACATGACTGAAGTCAGCAGCAGGACAATAATTCGTTCCTCTTGACCAGACAAGGAGTTTTCATTCATCATATAACCTTTCTCAGTTGGTTTTGCAGACACATATTAAGTTATTGCATTAATGTTTGGTATTCTGAAAAGATTTAGGGGGACTATTCCAGTTATTCCAGATATGAATTCAGATAATCTGTAGACACTTACAACCTTGAAACATTGTTTCTCTCTCATGATGAAATTTCTTTGTCTTGTCTAATGAGAATGAGGCAATAGCAGTGGCAGGCCCATGTGCAACATTTGATGAGTGTTTGGCTAACATTCTTCACTACTGTTGTTGCAAGGAATCACTCATTTGTTACACTCATTCATACACACAAACATGCATAGTCATACACGCATCAAGAACACTGGTAATACCAGAGAGGTTTACACACCTCCATGAAAATGTGTCCTTCTGGTTGACTCTACACACTATACTGTGCTTTGACACAGAAAAATATTCTGACAGCAGAGTCAAAGACACATTCAAATATCAAAAAAATCTGCAAACCAACATTTGGTACCTGAGCTCAGAATACGTCCCATATGCTGCAGAAATGGAAGCGTATTACCAAAGCACATAAATGGCACAAATATCTTCACCATAACTTTCCATACACATCCACACTCAGAGAATAGTTAAGATTTACATAAAGTCATGTGGGAATATTATCTCAAGTATGGGAACCTTTAATTGCTAAGATGAATGAGAGCACAATACAAGAGAAAAGACTCTGCTGCTAATTGCTATTGTTGCATTGAGGTGTATCATCAGCAAAATTGGGATAGAACGTGCGATTATTTTAAGAGCATACATGCATGGGAATATTCTTGGTTCTACAGGTTTTTGTGATGTTTGTGATGGACATTCAGTTTATGTTGATGATCTGAAATTTCACAAGGGCACTAAGGTTAAAACCAAAAAGCAAAAGTATTTATAAATTGGAATATCTCTGGGAAAATGTGTAGAAATCACTTAACAGAAAGAGAATAAGGAGTGAAAGTATACAGGAAACTATCCATGTTTGAGTAATCTATACTAGGAACAAATTTAAATCACATGCTAATCCCATGATCCAAAAAGCAAGAAAGCCAGTGAAGGAGGGCAGGGATTCCCCTTAGGTCCAGGAATTTTTGTAAGTTATGAAACAAATGCCAGAGGCCTTTATACTGTGTCCTGGGTGCTGTTAATTTCCTGTGACCATATTCAGCAGCCACAGGTGTTGTAGGCAGAAAGGCAGGAGCCATTGACCACACAGAAAAACAACTGAAGCCGAAATTAAAGGAGCTGTTGGAGCCCATGAACTGGAAACGCAGCAGAAAGGATGACAAAAAGACCATACCAAGGAGCAGCCTTAGCAGACCAAGCTGGAACAATCAAGGTGTTATGTATGAAAATCCTTGAACGGAACTCAGCGAGTGAATGCCCAGCTTACGAGTGCCTAAGGATGTCTACTGATAAGGCTGGCATCCAAGTCCCCATTGCACCTGAAGCACACGGAGGCCACCATGTTGGGAATTACTGGTGTGTGGGCCCTGGATAGAACAAAATGTATACTTCAGGATGCAGGAGACAGGGAAGATGAGGTGTCTCCAAAGATCGCAAGATGTGATCAGGCCATTATAACAAAAACATGGAAACAAAAACTTGTGTGGGTCTTACTGGCCCCTACCATATGCAGTATGTGTAGTGATGAAGGTTCTGTTAGCAAAGCAGATAAGGAAGAGCCACAACAAACCCTCATTAAGAGCGTATATTGGATGCCCATGTGTCCTATGGGACGAATTGCAAGGACAAATAGTACGCTTAGCCAGAACACCTAACGAATTCACACCGGTTCATCAAAGCAAGGTGGTCAAGTCTGGGGGTCATATTGCACACTGCTAGTGTCAACTGCAATACATGAGTTCCTAAGTATGTTGGCTATAATAAACATTTAAAAATGTGTGACCAGGACTTCTGGGGAAGACGGCGGAGGAGCGGCTGAGCCCTGCAGAGCTCCCTCCGATATCGTAGTTTTCTCACCTTATAGAAATTGTTTCTCCGAGATAGACAGCCAAAGTAAGTTCTAACAGTACAGGGATCCTGAACAGGAAGGAAAAATCGACTTTGCTGGTCTCAAAACACAGTTTTGAGCTCCGGGCGGCGTCTCGCCGTGGTGCCAGCGCCAGCTCCGGCACAGTGCCCGGCACAGCCCCCCGCACTCCGCACAGCTAAAGCGAGAAATACTCCAGACGGCAGCCGAGCACGGAGGACCTGACATCGCAGAGACAGCGTGAGTACCCCGCAAAAAAAAAAAAAAAATTATTCTCGCTTGTGCTCACAGTCCAGCTTCTGGAAGGCATCCCTGTCCCCACCGCCAGAGCAAAGCGCCATCATTGCCACTGGCATAGGGTCAGACCAGACTGGAACTGAAGCGGGCCTGGGGAAAGCGAGGTCAAAAAAGCCATCTTAGAAAAGGGCAGGAGGGGCGGAATCAGTGAGAACCAGCTCCGCCCAGAAGAACGCCCCCTGCCCTGGTGGGAGGCAAGTCCCGGGCTTATCCAGAGATGCCACGCCCTGCCCGCTGGAACTTCTAAACTTAAAGCAAAAGCTGCGAGCAGCTACCAGGGGCACGGAAACAACAGACGGAGGAACAAACAGTTCCGGGGACAGCTAAACGGTCCCGTCACAGAGGAAACTAATTCCCAGCCCAAAACGGAGCTGCATTCCATAGCTACCTATGCCAAAGAGGCCGCCTCCCTCAGGCAAGCAACTCTTAGTGGAGCAAAACAGGCCAGAGGCGCCACGCTCTGCTGAGTTCACAGTCTAGTCAAGTCCAGGCATCAAAGGCAGCGGCCCCACAGCAGACAGAGGAGCCACAGTTCCTGTGACTGCCCACGTCCCCATCGACAGAGGACGCCCAAGGCCTGCCTGCAAGCTGTGCGAACCTCAGAGACCCACGATTGCACCAACAGGGGAGAAGGTCAGAACAGACCCACCCCTTGCCAACTGAAATCAAGTCAAACCAGCCAATCAGGAAAATAGACTGCAGTCCATTGCAGGGAAACCAGAGACTGGTTTCTTTTTCTTTTCAAACATTTTTTTTTTAACTTTTCTTTTAAATTTTCTTTTTAATTTTTTCACACCTGAAACATCATTGGCTGTTTTTTTTTGTTTGTTTGTTTTCCATTTTTACTGGTTTGTTTTATCAAGTATTTTTTTGTGTTTGTTTATTTGCTTGGATTGTTCCTCTTCTGTTATTTTCCTTTTTATTTACTTATGCTTCCTTGTTAAATAATTTTTCTCTGTTTTGTGTATCTGTCTTCCAGTATTTTTACTTCATTTCTCTCGTTGCGTCCTCTTCCTTTAAAAATTACTTTCCTATAAATAACACCTACACCTTTTTCTGCTAACTCTCCAGTGTCTGTCATTTTATCAATGTTCTTTCTACTGATTCTACTCTTCTCCACATTTCCACGTCACTGAAACTAAACCAAAATCACCACCACCCCCCCAGTACACTTTACTCTATTCTCTTTACTACCTCCAACTTACCCTCCTGACTTACTGCCTGGACCTCCAGGTTCCATTGACTCCTGGTTATTGGATAGAGGATATCCCAGCTTAATACGAGTGAATCAAAGGGGTTCATAGAGAAAGCCAGTCCTAAAAGAACTTAATATAAAAACAAGAATTGCGTATAAGGTTGTAACAGTAAATAACTAACTACTGAATACAGGGCCCAGGATCAGATGTTATATTGAAATTGTATTCTTTAGGAACACCAAATCTAACTTTATAGACAGGTATACAAGTTATCTGTGTATAATTGTGAAATTGTAAGATTTACACAACAGTGCTTGGTAAGGGCTGCTTTGGATCTTAAACAGTGCTCACAGGTGCTGGTAGACTGGCATTCCCAATTCAAATGGGCAGAAGAAACACAAGAAAGATGGCAAATAATGAAGTCTTATCCCCCACCCAAAACAAGCAGGAAGCAGAGCAGTCAATCAAAAACATAGAAGAAAACCCCCAAAATGCGCTACAAAGTTTACTGATAAACATGATAAATGAAAAGTTTGAATCTCTTCAGTCAATTATGTTAGAGCGTGAGGAGGCAAAGCAAAAATTAATGGAAAATTTCATGGCATCCACAAATAGAAAGATAAGTGAGCTTCAAGAGTCAAATGAAAAGATAGCTACCCAACTTAAAGATTTGAGAGACAACACTCAAAAACAAAGTAATGAAGTTAATGAAGTAAAGATGTCCATACAGGACCTAAGAAATGACATGGAAATCATCAGGAAAGACCAGTCAGAAGGAAAAGAGATTCGAAATCAAGTAGCTAGCCTACAGTCCCGACTAACTGAAGCAGAGGATCGAATCTCAGGAGCTGAAGATTCCTTAGATTCTATGGAGAAAGATCAAAAATCAATACAAATCCAGTCCAAGCAACAAAACAGATCGCTACAGGAGATTCAAGACACAATCAGGAAGCCCAATTTAAGGATAATAGGTATTGAGGAAAACTTGGAGAAAGAGGTTAGTGGGATAGGCAACCTATTTAACAGAATATTAGCTGAGAACTTCCCAAACATCCAGAAGGAAAGGCCTATACAGATACAAGAACCATTTAGAACCCCAAATCGACCAGACCAGAATAGGACTTCCCACTGACACATTGTGATCAAAACAGCTTCAGCAGAGTGCAAGGAAAAAATACTCAAAGCTGTTAGGGCAAAGAAAACAATCACATATAAAGGAAAAGCAATCAGAATTACCCCAGACTTCTCAGCACAGACCATGAAAGCCAGGAGAGCCTGGAATGAAGTATACCAAACTATAAATAAAAATAACTACCAACCAAGAATTCTGTACCCCGCCAGACTCTCCTTCATAGCCGAAGGTCAAATAAAAGTCTTCCACAATAAGGAAAAACTGAAACAATATATCTCCACCAAACCAGCTTTACACAAAATCCTTAAAGATGTACTATACAGGGAAAATAATCAAGATCCCAACACAGACAGAGAAATGAACCCTAATTAGTAAACACTAGATCAAGAAATGGGAAGACACATCTTTAAACAAGACAGTGATAATGAAAGGAACAAACGATCACCTCTCAATCCTAACTGTCAACATTAATGGACTTAATTCTCCAATCAAACGACATAGGCTCATAACTTGGATCAAAAATCAAGATCCATCTTTCTGCTGCCTCCAAGAGACACATCTATCCAGCAAAAGTAAACATCTTCTAAAAGTGAAAGGCTGGAAACAAATCTATCAATCAAATGGCCCCCATAAGCAGGCTGGAGTTGCAATCCTAGTATCAGACAAAATTGACTTCAAATTAAAAAAGGTAAGAAGAGACAAAGAAGGTTACTACATACTAGTAAAAGGATCTCTCCAACAGGAAGAAATAACCATCCTAAATATCTACACGCCAAATGCAGGAGCACCCAACTTCATCAAACAAACACTACTGGCTCTAAAAACATTCATAGACCCAAACACAATGATAGTGCGGCACTTTAACACTCCACTATCACCTCTGGACAGATCAACACGCCAAAAACTGAACAAAGAAACCACAGAACTAAACAATTGCATAGACCAACTAGACTTAATCGACATCTACAGAATATTCCACCCAGCAAGGACAGAATACACATTCTTTTCTGCAGCACACGGAACATTCTCCAAAATAGATCACATCTTAGGGCACAAAGAAAATCTGTACAAATTCAGAAGTATCAAAATCATTCCCTGCATTCTTTCAGACCACAATGGAATAAAATTAGAGCTCAACTCATTCAGCCACCACAGAAAATCCCACAATTCATGGAGACTAAAGAACACACTGCTGAACCATCAGTGGATCATTGAAGAAATTAAAACAGAAATTCAAATGTTTATGGACTTCAACCAAGTTGAGAACACAAAGTACCAGCTCCTTTGGGACACAGCAAAGGCAGTACTCAGAGGAAAATTTATATCTCTGAGTACATACATCAATAAACTGGAGAAACAGCAACTCAGTAATTTAAGGAAGCACCTTAATTTTCTGGAGAGAGAACAGCAAGCCAAACCCCAAGTCAATAGACGGAAGCAAATAATTAAAATCAAATGAGAATTAAATCAATTAGAGACGAAAAAAACCATCGAAAGAATCAACAAAACAAAGAGTTGGTTCTTTGAAAAAATCAACAAGATAGTCAGACCCCTGGCAAACCTGACCAAAGAACGAAGGCAGCACACTCAAATAAACAAGATAAGAGATGAAACAGGTAGCATCACCACAGAAATAACCGAAATTCAGAAAATAATAAGGGACTATTTTGCAAACCTTTATGCCAACAAATTCGAGAACTTGGAAGAAATGGATGATTTCCTAGAAAAAATTGATACCCCCAAACTCAACTATGAAGAATTAAACCTTCTAAACAGACCCATGTCCAGTATTGAAATAGAAACAGCAATAAATGATCTCCCATCCAAGAAAAGCCCAGGTCCAGATGGATTCACCGCAGAATTCTACAAGGCTTTCAAAACAGAACTCACTCCAATATTTCTCAAACTCTTCAATGAAATTGAAAGAGAACGTTCACTGCCAGACTCATTTTATGAAGCCAGTATAACCCTCATCCCAAAACCAGGCAGAGACTCATCACGGAAAGAGGACTACAGACCAATCTCCCTGATGAACATAGATGCAAAAATTCTCAACAAAATTCTGGCCAATCAACTTCAACAGGTCATCAAAAAAATCATACACCACGATCAAACTGGATTCATCCCAGGGATGCAAAGCTGGTTTAATATACGCAAGTCAATTAATGTAATCCACCACATCAACCGGAGCAAGGTAACGAACCACATGGTTTTTTCGCTGGATGCGGAAAAAGCGTTCGATAAAATCCAGCACCCATTTATGCTAAAAGCCCTGGAAAAACTGGGATTCCAGGGAACATTCCTGAATATAATCAAGGCAGTTTATGACAAACCAACAGCAAGCATAACTCTAAATGGTGAAAAACTAAAGCCATTCCCTTTAAAATCAGGAACAAGGCAGGGATGTCCACTCTCTCCCCTGCTCTTCAACATAGTACTAGAATTCCTAGCCAGAGCAATTAGGCAAGAAGAGAATATAAAGGGGATCCAAATAGGAAAAGATGAAGTTAAACTTTCTCTCTTCGCAGATGACATGATCCTATACCTAAAGAATCCCATAGACTCTACCCCCAAGCTACTAGAGCTGATACAAAACTTTGGCAAAGTTGCAGGGTATAAAATAAATCCTCAAGTATCAACGGCCTTTCTCTATGCTAACAACCCGAAGACCGAGGCTGAAATCAGGAAAGCAACTCCTTTTGCAATAGCCTCCAAAAACATAAAATACCTAGGAATAACCTTAACCAAAGAAGTGAAAGACCTCTTTGAAGAGAACTTTAAAAGCTTGAAAAATGAAATTAAGTCAGAACTAAGAAAATGGAAAAACCTCCCATGCTCCTGGATTGGGAGGATTAATGTAATCAAAATGGCAATATTGCCAAAGGCTATCTACAAATTCAATGCAATACCCATTAATATCCCAACACCATTCTTTAATGATATAGAGAAAGCAATCCAGAAATTCATATGGAACAATAAAATACCTAGAATAGCAAAAAACACTCCTAAGCAGAAAGAACAGTGCTGGAGGAATTACAATACCCAACTTCAAGCTGTATTATAAAGCTATAGTAATAAAAACAGCTTGGTATTGGCACCGGAACAGGCCTGAAGACCAATGGAACAGAATTGAAGACCCAGAATTAAACCCACAGAACTATGCCTACTTAATCTTTGATAAAGGAGCTAAAACAATAGTATGGAAGAAAGATAGCCTCTTTAACAAGTGGTGCTGGCAAAACTGGCTCAACACATGAAACAAACTAAAACTAGATCCTTATATATCACCCTGCACCAAAATCAATTCCAAATGGATTAAAGACCTTCAAATCAAAACCGGCACCCTGAAGACACTAAAGGAAGGAGTAGGAGAAACACTTGGGCTCCTTGGCACAGGACAGAACTTCCTTAACAAAGACCCTGAAAGGCTACAAATCAAAGAAAGGTTGGACAAATGGGAGTGCATCAAACTCCAGAGCTTCTGCACGGCAAAGGACATAGCTCTCAAGATAAACAGAAAGCCCACAGACTGGGAGAAGATCTTTACCGGACATTCAACAGACAAAGGCCTCATCTCTAAAATATATGCAGAACTAAAAAAATTACCTTCTTCCAAAACAAAACTGCAAAGAACCAATAGCCCCCTCATCAAGTGGGCTAAAGACTTACAAAGAAACTTCTCTGATGAGGAAATGAGAATGGCCAATAGACATATGAAAAAATGCTCTACATCACTGGCCATAAAGGAAATGCAAATCAAAACAACATAGAGATTCCATCTCACCCCAGCAAGAATGTCATATATCAAGAAAACTAATAATAAGAATTGTTGGAGGGGATGTGGCCAAAAGGGAACCCTACTTCATTGTTGGTGGGAATGTAAACTGGTTCAGCCACTCTGGCAAGCAGTATGGAGATTCCTCAGAAGGCTCAATATAGAACTCCCCTATGACCCAGCAGCCCCCACTGTTGGGTATCTATCCAAAAGCCCACAAACAAAATCACAGTAATGCCACCAGCACAACAATGTTCATCGCAGCACAATTTGTCATAGCGAGAAGCTGGAACCAACCCAGATGCCCCTCCATAGATGAATGGATCAGGAAAATGTGGTACATTTACACAATGGAATTTTATGCCTCTATCAGAAAGAATGACATTGTTCCATTTGTAAGGAAATGGAAGGACTTGGAAAAAGTTATACTAAGTGAAGTGAGCCAGACCCAAAGAAACATGGACTCTATGGCCTCCCTTATTGGGAATAATTAGTACAGGTTTAGGCAAACCATAGCAGAGCATCACAAGGCCCAATAGCTATACCCTTAGAAACACATAAGATGATGCTAATTGAAATGAACTCCATGTTATGGAAACAAGTGATATATCACAGTTGTAACTACTTTCAACGTCCTATATGTATGTGTAGTTTCTATTATTGATAATGTTTTGTATCACCTTCCTATGTTTGTACCTACACTATCTCTGTAATCTTATCTGAGTATATTGGAAACCGTGTTTACTGGTATTGGAAGTAGGAAATTCAAAGGGAATACCAAATTCGAGAGACACAGGGTAAAAAAAGAGAAATAACTACAAAAGCAATACTTGCAAAACTGTTTGGTGTAAGTGAACTGAACACCTGGGGTGGGGGAGGGAAAGGGAGGGAGGAAGGGCGGCATGAGGGACAAGGCAACAAACAGTACAAGAAATGTATCCAATGCCCAACGTATGATACTGTAACCTTTCTGTACGTCAGTTTGATAATAAAAATTTGAGAGAAAAAAAAGAAAAGAAAAGAATAAGAAATAGAAAAAGAAAGGGCAAAGGGGTTGTAATGGGGGGAGGTGTGAAACAGAGCAAAGGAAGGCAACTGTTTCTGATAGCCCTCGGGGCCCTTCTAAAGCAAAAGGACAAGTGTTTGCAGCCCTGAGGGGGTTGGAGTCAACGGTGGAGCCTTTGCTCACGCCTTGCCAGCTCCTAGCACCCCAGGGTCTGCAACGTTAAACATTTTACTGACAATAGGTTTGGGGGGTCTATAATCATCTTCCTTATGCGCCTTAACTGTTAGCTTGATGTGATCTAACACAAAGGAAAAAAATTGAAGCAGAATAAGCAGTGTTTAAACATGGGAATGTTGGAGCTAGACGCTGATAATCTCCTGCCTCTCTTGGTACTCAGAATGCTTATCCTGGAGGCTCAGGAGTCAAAGCTAGCCTGGGAAGAAAAGTCCTCAAGAGTACTTCTCCAATTACCAATGAAAACCTGGGGTGGGGGTGTGGCTTGAGTGGTAAAGCTCTAACCATGAACAAACAAGCTGAGCAAGAACCGGAGTCCCTCAGTTCAAGCCCCATTAATTGCAAAAAATAAAAGCATGGGCATTAAAATAAAAAAATAATAAATAAAAAAATAAAAAAAATAAAAATGTGTGACCAGGTTATGTCTCTGTGGCACAGTGTGACCCTAGGCTAATTTCACAGTATCCTAGTATTACCCACAGGATAAATATGTCCAGCCATTATGTAGGAGCAGAATGAGCGATTATTTTAAGAGCATACATGCATGGGAATATTCTTGGTTCTACAGGTTTTTGTGATGTTTGTGATGGACATTCAGTTTATGTTGATGATCTGAAATTTCACAAGGGCACTAAGGTTAAAACCAAAAAGCAAAAGTATTTATAAATTGGAATAATCTCTGGGAAAATGTGTAGCAATCACTTAATAGAAAGAGAATAAGGAGTGAAAGTATACAGGAAACTATCCATGTTTGAGTAATCTATCTAGGAACAAATTTAAATCACATGCTAATCCTATGATCCAAAAGCAAGAAAGCCAGTGAAGGAGGGTAGGGATTCCCCTTAGTCCAGGAATTTTTGTAAGTTATGAAACAAATGCCAGAGGCATTTATACTGTGTCCTGGGTGGTGTTAATTTCCTGTGACCATATTCAGCAGCCACAGGTGTTGTAGGCAGAAAGGCAGGAGCCATTGACCACACAGAAAAACAACTGAAGCCGAATTTAAAGGAGCTGTTGGAGCCCATGAACAGGACACGCAGCAGAAAGAATGACAAAAAGACCATACCAAGGAGCAGCCTTAGGAGACCAAGCTGGAACAATCAAGGTGTTATGTATGAAAATCCTTGAACGGAACTCAGCGAGGTGAATGCCCAGCTTACGAGTGCCTAAGGATGTCTACTGATAAGGCTGGCATCCAAGTCCCCATTGCACCTGAAGCACACGGAGGCCACCATGTTGGGAATTACTGGTGTGTGGGCCCTGGATAGAACAAAATGTATACTTCAGGGTGCAGGAGACAAGGAAGATGAGGTGTCTCCAAAGATCGCAAGATGAGATCAGGCCATTATAACAAAAACATGGAAACAAAAACTTGTGTGGGTCCTTACTGGCCCCTACCATATGCAGTATGTGTAGTGATGAAGGTTCTGTTAGCAAAGCAGATAAGGAAGAGCCACAACAAACCCTCATTAAGAGCGTATATTGGATGCACATGTGTCCTATGGGGCGAATTGCAAGGACAAATAGTACGCTTAGCCAGAACACCTAACGAATTCACACCAGTTCATCAAAGCAAGGTGGTCAAGTCTGGGGGTCGCATTGCCCACTGCTAGTGTCAACTGCAATACATGAGTTCCTAAGTATGTTGGCTATAATAAACATTTAAAAATGTGTGACCAGGTTATGTCTCTGTGGCACAGTGTGACCCTAGGCTAATTTCACAGTATCCTTTTATTACCCACAGGGATAAATATGTCCAGGAATGATGTAGGAGCAGAACACACTTTGCGCCCTTGTGCAGAGCCATCACAGGAAGTCCTGGTAAGCATCTGGAGTCATAGGGGATTCATTTTCTTCCTAAGGCCAACAGAGAGTATATTAGAGATGTCTCTGTATCTGAATAAGATCCAAAGCCGAAGAGCACTAGAGTGGGAATTGTAAAGTTCCCAATTATCTCGCGATACTCCTGACATACTATCCTTCCTCTGAAGAGTATTTTCAGACTCTCTTATAGCATCTGTGAGTAGGGAAATCTCCTTGGCCATCCTCACTGACTCGCAAAACCTCAGGGAATGAGTGAATTTCGTACAGGGTCACATCTAGAGGTTACAACCATACTGCCTGTTCCCCTATGCACTCTTGCCTGTCTTACCTAGGTCATTCTTACTCCTCACAGGTATACAAGGCATTGTTTGCAGTTCTTACTTATTTCTGAAATGATAATACAAATCTTCATTAAAGATCTGTATAACTCCAGAGGCTGTTGATGCCATGAAGGAAACAGGGACAGTGCTCTATGTAGCCCTGAAATGTTTCAGGACGTACATGTGTATTTCAGACAGTAGAGAGAATGGAGAGGGGGAAGGAGGCTAAGCTTCTGGACCATACTATCCAACTATGGGGAGAACCTCTACAGATAACACTGAGGTGGAGCAATTGGCATAACTTCACATAAGCAATGTTGATTTTAGGTTCAACTGCAATAGTCGGAATTATTGGCCTATCCTGAAATGTCTCTCCAATGTCAACAGCCTCCACCCCTCCTTAACTACTGTCACCAATCTTGCCAATTCTTTCCAAAAAGGGGAAAAAAGTGTGTTCTAATGCTGAGCTTCAGCTGGAGATATGTCTCCCTCCTCTCATTAAACTGTAGAGGCAGACTCTCCAACTGACTTTTAGAAACAATCATTGCAAACTCACAAACAGAACCGAGTTGTTTATTTTCCCATTCAAATCCTACATATATTTGCACAGATTCAGACACATATGACCGTGTGGATTTGTCTCGAATTATCAATTCTCATTTGATCACCTGTCTTGGCCTCTGCAACCTGTCTTAGTAAGTGAAGTGAGTTCCAGGGTTTTCTGTGTTGACCTAGCTTGTCTCCTAATTCTAAAAGTAGTGCTTGTGATGAACACATGTCCCAATGAATTTAGGTAAAGTTTGATGCTTCATCATCTTCCAGTCAAAGTCAGGAATTACCCTAAGGAACACGAAAAATATATACTGATTACGAGTATATAATATAAAGTTGTTTTGATACTTCTGGATGCTGGCTAAGACACACTAACTCCCTTCTAACTCTAGATCTTCTGATCTCAAGTCTCCAGTCCATGAGGTAAAGTCCATTCTCTATCACCCCTTCCCCACTATCATGTCGAGGATTACACAAGAAATCTCACAAGTCATGATTTACCACAAGCAAAATTATTCAGACACAATGGTGGAAATAATTTTGGGAGAGCCAAAACTTAGGAGATGGGAGGAGGGTAAGAAATGGGTTTACCTCTCTTGGAACTCTGAGAAGGACAGGGTATTAAAGATTCAGCTTGGCATATATCTGAGTGTCTCTGTACGTTACCCATGCTTCAGCAGAATTAGTTCAGCCTTAACCAGTTTTGCACAGCTGTCCTTCCAATTTGTTGTCTCTTCCAGAGGCCCTGGAGGAACTGCGTTTGGCCATCCTCTTTTAGTCACAAGCCTCAAATGTACAGGTGTAAAGTTTGCATTTAGGTACCTGACAAGATGGACAGCATGTACTAGCTACCCACCTATATATCCTACCTCTATACCGCCTCTTCATGTGCTTTCATCATCTTGTAGTAGTACAATGGATTGAGCCACAGGTCTTTTCTGATGATCTGGTAAAGTAAGTAGGTAAGGTAAGTAGGTAAGGCAATTAGCTCAAGGTTCACACCCAGCACTCAGCAAGCCAGTGAACCAACCAACGTAACAGATGGCTTGCTTTGGCCTTTTGTAGTACCTCAGTGATCCTGTATGAGCCTGCAAAATTGTGGTCTGTAAACCAGTTGAAGAAGTTTGGGCTCTTGTTGTGGTTTCTGTGACTGTCAGCTTCAATTTTATAATCCTGACGCCACAGAATGGAGTGGAATGGCACAACCTACATCCTGCAAGAAGACATGATAAGAGAATCCAAGTCCTCCTGTTGGACATTATCAATCACAAACTCCAAAAAACACACTGTGAGCAAATTCTTACCAGTGATATCCACGAGGAATTCCTTAACAACCACTGCATTCTGGAAGTATGGGTTATTTCTAAAGTAAAAGGTGATTTTGCAGGAACTCTTGGATGCCTGAGTTCTTGTACCTACCAGAAGAAAAGGTAGAAAGCTAAAAGCCCTTTACAGGTAACCGGCAAGTTCCTGTTTGGAAGTGAGTTCTGTTCGTGACACTGTATAGCCCACCAAGATAAATGCGTTGGGTAGTCACTTCCAAATTGATCATGTAGCTAAGCATGTCTTCATCTTGGTCACTGAGCATTGCTGACAGCTGGGGATGGTTCACAAACTGCCTGGGTCAAGGAGCCTTCAGATGCTGTGGATGTGCTAGGTATAACCACTGGCATTGAAAGCAGCAAGTGATGTGTGAGGGCTAGTGTCTTCCTAGGTGCTCCAATCTCCATCTTATTCTAGGCCAAGGAATATCCTAAATAATAAGGTAAGCTTAGGATTTGCAAAGTGAAGACGACCTGAACTGAGCTCTGTTGTATTCTGTTCTCTGAGTGATGGGGGCCAGATTTTACAATCTCTTTGTCTAAATGTCTTCTTTCCCACCTCTTACTGACCATGCGTAACTCACACCCCTTTCCCATAGCACCATTACAAAACTCTTCTCCAATTAGCAGCCTATGTGGCAACTTTCTCGTGCTCCTCATTGTTTTATGACTCATTGTCCCTACAACTCCTGCCTATACCAATCTGTAGCCTAGATTATCCATAGTCCTCTTCTCTAGGGACCCTAGCAGTGTGATGTTCCAGATCCTGTGCATGCAAATGCCTCATAAAAGGTCCACTACCCCAAAACACATCTGCAAGGCAGTAACAAGTAAGATGCCTAAGGATACAGTTTGGGCCCCGATGCCAGGGCTGCCCCGGATGTTACTGCTTCTGGAATCCAGGAGAGTCTTTTGCCTCTTGCTCAGATTCTGTTTTAGGCGTTCATGAGCCTTGGTGGCTTGGTTATTCACTGGTCCCAGATCTAACTGAAGAGCCTGCAATTCCTTCAGTGGTGGCTGTTGAGAAATAGGTTTACCGTTGGCTAACCATTGCTTCCTCCGTGCTTGTAATACAAATTGTCTGAAAGGTGCCTCTAAATCACCCCCACCAGCTTTTTTGTCTCCTACTCAGCCATTTTATTGTCCTGCTGCACCGGCCCCACAGCCTTGCTGTCCAACAGTGGCAGCACAGCCGACTCTCCAGTGCTCCATGTAGTCTCCACGTGGCCTGTACCTTTCACAGGGATCCTTGGCCTGGCCCATCTGGACCTCCATGAGCAGCATGCAGGTTCTCAGAAGGCATTAGCAATGCAGCAGTTTGCCGTGCATTGCCTTCCCGGAGTCTGTGCTTTCCCATTCCCGAGGGCAACCTCTCCTCTACCCATGGAACTTGCCCACTGTCCTTCCCTTCTGCCTATTCTGCCTCCTTTTCCAGTGCCCTTGATTCTCCCTCCCTGTGTGCCATCCCGGGAAACCATCTCCCCTCCCCGTGAGCCATTGTTCTGCTTACCGCCCTCTCTTCCACCCCACGAGCCTACTCCCCTTCTCTCGTAGCACATGTCCCCCCTGATCCTGGCATGGTCACTTGCTTCTTGGCCTGCTCTTCCCCCATACCCCTACCCTGGGTGCCAAGGGCTTTCTCTTCTTGCCTGCCACGAGCTTTTGCCCCCCCGTCCTCCTCTATCCTCTCAGCTAGGCCTCCCCTCCCCGGAACTCGGCTCCCTCCCCTCCTCCATTCCCATTGCCCATATTCTCTCACCGCTGGCCTGCCGCCTCCCCACAGGAAGCGCCCCCTAGATTACCTCTTCCGCAGGGGGAGGAGTCCCACATTCCCTTCTACTCGCCATGTCGTCCTGCTGGTCCTCACCCAAAGCTTGCTCCTGCAGAGAGCCACAAAGCAGCTTGGTCTCGGGGAACTGCCCTTCTCTCTCTCCCTCTCCCTTCCCTCTCTTTCTCTATCCCTCTCTCCCCCCTTTGTCCCTCTTGACAACTAAATCATTTCTTCACACTGCGATATTGTAAACAAATTGAAAAACATACGCGAATAGTAGTCCTTGCATTCTACTCAAGACCCAAACTTCATTTGAGATTGACTCACATTTCAGGCACTGTGTCACCTTGGTCACATTGAAGGTGTGTTCTCAATTTAGGTCCAGCCTGTCTGGGCTTTTATGGCCCTTATTATGCTTTCCCTGTGGCTGGAGATGACTGGTACATTTCCAATGAGTTGACAGAATAGATAACCACTACTTTCCTCGGTTAATTGAAATATTTTTACCCACATCTATTACCCTCAAGTAGAAAGAAAGGAAACCAAAATATTCTAAAGTCCACTGTGAGGTAAATACATAATGAAACTGATTTATATTTTTAATGACTAAGAAAGAGACACATGCCAATTGACAAGCAAGGGTTATTAAACATCCATGAAGAAATTTGAACTCTGGCAGCAGTGGCAGCAGAGCACCACCACTGCCCTGGCAAAGTCCCCGGTTCTCCACTCACCTCCAGTGCTCATTGGTCACTAGGAGAGGAAACCTTCAGCCCACAGGCAGCAGAGAGATGCGGACTGCAAAAAAGTCCAACAATCCAGAAAAAACATTTTTGCCCCTCATGTCAATGTGACTGATTTCAGTTCCCTAGGTATTATGTATATATTTTTTGGAACTATGAAGGGAAGGGGAACATCAAAATGGAGACACAAAGAAACAATGAACAAACACCACAGCAGTAGTTACAAAATTATATGCTATAACTCCATCTACTACTCATGTGAGATGGGAAAGGGGAGTGGGATGGTTGGCTTAAAATTAGGAAGAGGAAATAATTTTATAAGAAATGTACTCCCTGCCTTACATGTGAAACTGTAACACTTCTGCACATCACTTGGACAATAAATAAGTTAATAAATAAAAATAGATTCATTTTTTTTCGCAGTCTGGGATATGAACTCAGTGCCGGGTGCTCTCCCTGAGCTTTTGTGTGCAGGGCTATTATTCTTGCCAATGTGTTATTTATTAACTTTTTTACTTGAACATTAGACCAAAGGGCCTTGTGGACATTTCTGCCTCAGCTGGCTTAAAGACATAATCGTCAGACCTCAGGATCCTGAGTAGCTAGGATTACAGGAATGAGCTACCTAGCCCAGCTAAATTATTAAAACAGTTTAAGAATTTTTCTCTCTATCCATCTTATTTCTCCTTCTCTATATTTGTGCTGGGGTTGTTGCATGAGCTCAGGTCCTATGTTTGGATTCTCACACTTTGGGTTCTAAATCAAGTATTGTGTAACCCACGGCCTGTGGCTCACATAATGCTAGAGATCAGCAGAACACTGTTGTCAAAGGCACAGCCATATGGACAGTAACAGAGAGCATCACAGATATTGGGGACTTTGTCTCACAGTGGAACATGTGACCAGGGCACTCAGGTAAAGTGTCTTCTCTGGGACTTACTGCATGGAGCCGTCAGTCCTGAGGGTGGCAGTTGGGTCTCCTTAAGTGGTGCTTCTGGCCATGGAGCATCAGATGACTCTTCATTCTGTACAGGTAGCTGCTCAGGTAAGAAGCTAGAAAGCTGCCCCAGAAAAACCCTCTCAGGATGGGCCTGAATTGAACTAGAGCAGCGCTTCTGGGCCAAGAGCCAGGTATCCAGCCGGGTGTCTGCCTAGGTAAGATTCCCAGGTAGGTCTCCATGAGCCCTCAGCTGTTAGCAAACATCAGTCTCCTTCCCAGAAACAGGATGGCAGCTCCGTCTTCAGCATGACCAGGTACCTGTCCAGGTTGCTGCCCATTTTGCTGACCATAAGATAGAGCATTGTGATAGGTAATCTACAGTATGGATAGGGCAAGTAAGCCTCCCAATGAGGAAATCTGTGCCTGTGACCAGACAAGGACTCCAGTGATGGATGGTTCCCAGGATCCCAGCCAGAATGTGGGTTCTGGGACATAGACTGAGTATTGGCCATGCACGTTCATCTACATGGATCTGCTGCACAAAGCCAGCTTTTGTTGTTTGTGGAGAACATCATGGGGTGCAGAGGAACCCAGATGGCCCCATGCTCAACCACAAAAACAAGCTGGTGTCCCAGTGTCCAAGGCACACATACAACCCGTGCATAAAATAAGTAAAATCTTAGGTCCATGGGCACCCATGTTCTACGCGCCATTTCAGGAGTCTTGTGAATGAATGCTAGCACACTGTTGTGCACCAGGAGGCCCACATCGATAAGCAGGCTCAGGAACACCAAGAATACATATGGACAAAAGAAGGACCACATGCACCAAGAAGTGCATGTGAGTCAGGGGGAACATACAAACACTGAGGCTCACATGAACTAGGACATACCTACCCAACAGGTCTAAAACATGCCAGCAGTCTCTCTTGGACCAGGATGGGAATGCCCAGCTATATTGGCATATGTCAGATGATATGCAGAGGCACCAATAGGCTGATGTGTACTAGAAGGTACTATATTTCAGGAAATGCATGCATAATAGTAGTTTCACTGAGTACCTATGACACCTTTACAGCGGAAGGCTCATGCACATCAGCAGGTGCATATGCATTAGGAGGCTCATATGCACCAGCACAGACAACTCCAGTTGGCATACACAACAAGTGTCCTCCATGCATCAGACACACAGGATGAGGAAGTTTTTGTGCACAAAGAGGACCATAGCAAAGCTGGTGGATGCACACAAGAAGCCCTCCCCTGCTATCCAAAGCACACATGGAGGAGGCTAACATGCACCATCTGGTGGACATGCCTGAATGCCCTGAATTATCAGCAGAATTACCAGCATCCCTGTACAGGACACGTACCACCAGGCACATATACATTAGCATACCAGTCTGTGCATCCTAAGTTGCCGAAACTACACACAACATGGACCATGCACCATAGGAACACGAAGGAAGCAAAACTGTTTATAGGCCAGGAGTATGTGGTACAGAATCTATGGGACCTGATGCTACTGGCCTCTGTCCCCCAGATACACGGAACAATATGGGGATCAGCATGACTCTGTGTACCTCAATTTTCAGCACAAAAAGTAAACTGGACTGCCCTAAATAACAACACACAAGCACAATAAAAAACAAAATATCAGAGGCATGCCCACCAGAAATGGAAAGCACATTTGCAGCAGTATGCCTGCACAAAGTTGCAGGTGTACAGAGAATAGCATTCACACACACAATCCAAGGTACTTGTGCACCAGAAAGCAAACTAATGGACACAAGGAGGACCTCGAGTCACATTTAACAGCCAACACGTGGACACGTGCAGGAGCAGACACATACAAACAACATGCATTAGTACACCGTTGAACAGCTGAGGGTCACGTTTACCAAACACATACTGGCAGGGGCACAGGCACCAAGAATCTCATGTGCACCAACCGGTTAAGCTGAATGAGTAGGTGTATGCACACCAGAGGGCCTTTGCATTCTATTAGATGCATGGAATTTAGTTGGCACATGCACAGCAGTTGCCCACGTGCTTCAGTGGGCACACACGTACCAGAAATTTCTCACACACAGTCAAGTGCACATACTGTATGAGGCAAAAGGACTCTGGGTGGTGCATGATTAAAGTAGGATCGTATATACCAATAAGCATACGTACAAATGGAAACAGCTGGCTTGTGAGGATGCACGACCCTGCCTATGTGTTTCAACAGGCCCCCAAGCACAATGGCATGGGGACACTTAGAAAGAAAGCCAACATACTGTAGGCCAAGCCTGTGGAGTGTAGGATGTGCAGGATTCTTTGCCCTGCAGTACTGGGTAGGCTTGGCGTCCACCCTGTGGACACTTATGGCACAGCAAGTGTGCCGCATATATCGAAGGCTTCTGCACAAAACATGAACAGGACTGCCCTAATACCAGCTAACCGCCCCCCCTCCATGCACACGGACTAAAGGAATATAAATAAATGAAAATTAGATGAAAACCCACACACAAACAAATAGTTAAACTATCATGTGCATGAACACCAACAAGCTATGTACACCATGATGCCCACAAACAACAGCATGCCTTCTTGCACACAGAGGCCCATGACATGAGGATTTACACGTGAATGTGTACAAGAAGGCCCACATGCACTAGGAGGCCAATCCTTACCCAAAGATGCATAAATAGGTGCATGTGCAGCATTCTGTACATGCACACCAGCATGGACCCACAGTAGGGCGCAAATTCTAGCAGTAACACCTGTAAGTTTATATAGAGCACCATGCACAACAATAGGTGTACATGATTCAAAAAGAGTGTTTACAGAAACTGGTTACAGAGTGCTTACGGAAAATTGGAATTCAACTCCAGGGCACAAATGATTTAGTGCTTGAATCAAACATGAAGCCCTCTTTCCTTTGTTCATTTTGAAGGTAGATTTTTAGACCAGGCTGGTCCAGGCTGTTACCTCCCTGCTTATGCTTTCGTTGTGGCTGGAGATGACTGGTGTATTCCAATGCACCCAGACATTGTCCTTCTCTGGATCCTGGAGAATAGGTACCCACACTTTACTCAGTCTTTAATTGGAATATTGTCTCAGGAACTTTTATGTCCAACCTGGGCATGAAACTTCTTCCCTCATCTCTGCTTCTCAAGTAGCAAAGGGTCCTGACAGGGTCTCGGGACCATGCTGATATGACCACAATCCTACAGTCCCTGTGGGTCCCAGAGTTTACCCCCACGCTTGGCAACAAGATCCATGTTTCTGAACAGGAGCTGCACAGCACTTGTGCCTCTATTGGAGAAAATGTTTCTACATTTGTCTGGAAGTCATCATGCTACCTGTTCCCTGTCTTGTCTAAGTCACCTTGTGAGTCTCTGCCATTTATGGTGCTCTGTGACCCTATGGCAAAGATTTTCTCACACACGTTTCACTTGTGTCCCCTTCTTCTATATATTGTAGGAATGTATACTGTATGTAAAATAAGAATAAAGTTTGGTGGAGGAAAACTGTGATTGTTATCATCTTTCTTTGTAAATTTCCTGAGAACTGATATTCCATCACTTGATTCTGAAGATTCATACTGACTCAAACCTAGAACACCCCATTTTTAGCGTCTCAAGTGCTGGAATTAAATTAATTGTGCAGACCTCTCTAGCATATTCTTTGCTTTTCATATGGGTATTGCCTACTGAGGACTCCTTTCCTGTGCTTTTCCTTGATTTTTTTTTCTGAGAAGGAAAATAACATGTTTCTCATAGGGCTTTGTTTCCTCTTGATTCTTTGCTTGCTGTATGTCATCACAGATCACTCCCCTATTCCTATCTGCATATCTTCCTCAAATTTGCTCTTCTGTATCCTACACACATGGTAATATTCTCCATCTCATTTTTCAATGCTATATCCCTCTTTCCCTATCATTAGGTATAATGGTACCTCCTCCCTTTCTTTCTTTTTGGCTTTTCTTATCTGTTATTCTTTCCTCTGACCTTCATACTTTCAATATTTCCTCTTCCAGTTATCTATTCCTCTGATATTCCTTCCTCTGTTACTTCAATACATACATCTTCAGCTGTTTCCTTTTCTATATATTTTGACTGAGCAATTATTTACATTCATTCCTTAATTCTGCTCTTCTTCTACTCTACCTTTGTCATCAGAAATTTTCCCATCTAACCTATTCCAATTTTTCACTTGTGTATTCTGTAAATTTGTTTGTAAATCTTCCCATTACCATAGCCTTTTCTCATTTCTTTCTTAACTTACTTTGTTTTTTTTGTAAATTTCTCTTTCAAGGTCTCGCATCGTGTTATTCTATCCTTTATGTATTTCGGCTATTTTTCCTTCTCTATATGCTGACTCCAGTCAAAACACCTAGGATTTATCATCTGAATCTTAATTCTAAGTGTTTCTGTTCACTACTGTTAAATGTATTAACACTTTCTGTGCAATGTGTTCCTTGGCTTTTCTCACAATCCCTGGCAACATTCATCTGCCTTCTGTGTCTGCCAGTTCCATTAAAAAGTTATACCAAGTCAGTGAAACTGTACAGGATTATTCGTATGTGTGTCTTTTATGTAGCAAAATAGCACCAGTTGTAAATTCACAGACAAGCAGATACACACGCTCTATTGACTTTGTCCATGCCATTATTCTTGGTATAGGAAGTTCCTTCCCTGATTAGGCCGCGTAGTATCCCACTGTAGGTATACAATCTATTTGATGTGTTCTTGAGTACTTGCATTGTTTTGTCCTCCTCACAACTTTGAATAATTCAACATGATTTTTTCATCTTTGTTCTTTAGAGCCCCAGAGTTGCCATCTGTTTGTGATTCTGACAAGTAACCATCTCTTGCACTTCTTTTGGTGGGCTGTTTTCTCTTTGCTCTTGATTCTTTTCAAGAATGTCTGTCTTTAGATCTCCCTTACACCCTACCAGCCCCACTTTCGGGCACTAACCAAAAGATCAAAAGCAAGACCACACAAAAGCCACCAGCACAACTATTTTTGTCACAGCACAATTTGTCATTACTGAAATGGGGAACCAAACCATATGCCCCTCAGCTGATGTCTGTGGATCAAGGAATTGTGGTGCATATACACAATGGAATTCTATGATTCTATCAGAAATAATGATATTGCTGCACTCATAAGGAACTGGAAGGACTTAGAAAAAAATCATACTAAGTGAACTAACCCATATCTAAAGAAACATAAACCCAATGGTTTCCCTCATAGGGAATGATTGGTATATATGTGATAGACATAACAGAAGAGCACACAGCACAATAGCTATGCCCTATGAATGCATAAGATAATGTTAAATGAAATGAACTCCGTGTTATGGAAATAAGTGGTATATGAAAAGCTCATGGTGACCCTTCCAAGTCCAGTTATGCTCCCTGGGTTCAAAATGTACCATAATTACTTTGAAGAACTAGAAATGAGTAGGAAGGTGGTAAAACGCTGGGCTTTATTCAAGATGTGAGGCCTGTGGTGAAGTCTAGTTTTTCAGTGTGTTTGCATGTAATTTAGGTGGGCAATAGGTTTCTTCCCAAGAGTAGTCTTCCTCCTCTGACTCTTCCACTGCCAACAGGATGATGACTGTAACCTTTATGTGGATTACATTTTGGCTGCATCCAACCTCCATGCACAGAACTATGACATTTCCCCAGCACACTGGCCTAAGGTGAAGGCAGTTCACATCCCATCTTGCCAACTTTGGGTTTCCCACATTTCATGCCTCCCGCAGACCCTGTCCCCTCTGAACACAATCTCTGATGGTTCTGATTTTTCTCACATAGTAAGCTGATTTCAAGGGAAACATTGACTTTTTATTTTGCAAACCAGTTTTGAATATTTCTCTGTAGTAGGAAAATGCTGAATTATTTTAACCAACATATTAACTGTTAAGCCGGTGAACAAAGGAGCGAGTCTGAATAAATGGAAAAGTGAAGTAAAGCTTTATTTTGTGCCAAGCATCAAGAAACAACTGGTAGGCTGGCCAGGGCTACTCCTGAGTAGTAGCGTGCTGACCCAATCTCTTACAGGCTAATTTTATAGGGAAATCCCACAAAGCACAGGGCTAGGCCTGACCTTTGGTCACAATTGGCTCATACTAGGAGAATTTCACCAAGGCTCTGTTTGCTGTCACTTAGTTGACTGTTAATTAGTTTAGAAATTACCTATTGTTACTCTGCAGCGAAGAGCCAGCCCAGGTGTCGGGAAATAATTGTCATTCCCAATTCTGACAGTTCCTCGTGCTTGGTTTTCTGGTTTGTGATAAATTCCAGCAAAACTACATCAGCCAGGGTCACTCCGAGTTCATTCTAAGTTGGGGTCAAGATAGAGTCACCTGGGCTTTTAGACTGGCCCCATCATTGACATTTTTTGCGGTCAAATGGAATGTATGAATAAAGCACAGAAATGTTTACTATTAGGGCAATCACTCGAATCTTATAAATGAAATTTTGTCTCTATTACTTGCCATGTAATCATCAAGGATGCCTTAGTTAAAAAAATTTTTTTTCTCAGAATTTTTGTGTTCTAATTATCTAAATGTTCCCTTTTATTCAATTTAATGGTGACATAAATTTGCACATGGAATTAGAGAATACTGGTTTTGTTATGAATATTTTCATAGCAACGTTTATTTATGTACACACTGGATGTACATTCTTTTTATCAACTATATAACTTTCATCCTAAAACGTATAAAAATAATTACCAATTTTACAGTCAATAGCTGCAAAACCTGAATATGAATCTATCCCTCTAACGTGACATGAGAAATCTTGACAAATAATTGACCGTAATTTATGTTTTCTGAGGCAATCCCTAACATAAGATATTTTAACATATAGGTGTGAGGTGGTTGCATTACATTGATCACTGTTACATCTTTTCCTTATTCTTTTTTAAAAAAGAAATATATCCAATGCCTAACATATGAAACTGTAACCTCTCTGTACTTCTGTTTGACAATAAAAAAATAATAAATTTTTATTTTTAAAAAGCCAATGTTCAAAATAATGAGGGCCATATTAGTTGCATTACTAAAGTTAAGGAGACATAAAAGTGCATAATGTACTTACACTATACATAGTTCTTGTTATATGAAACTCTGGCACTGAGATGATAAGGAGACCAGGAAGTAGGCACTTGATACTTGTAAGTATATTGGAAGAGTTGACAAAATGGCAGACTTAATGAGTAATCAAAAGTTCCAATGTGAGATTGGGAGAAGATGGCGGAGAAGCAACAGTGCCCTAGCTAAGCTCCTTCGAACAGCGCAGTTTCCCACCCCAGAGAAATTTTTACCGCTAGATAGATAGCTCAAATAACTTCTAACAATACAGGGATTCCAGCCAGGAAGGAAAAAATCAACTTAGCCGGTCTGAAATCACAGATTGGAGCTCTGGGTGGAGTGCCAATGCCACACTAGTGCGGGCGCCGGCACCACGCTGCACACTGCGCGCAGCTCAATGGAGACCAGGGAGAAATTCTCCAGGGGGCACTATACATACATATCGCAGGCTGAGCACAGACTGGCTGAAATCTCAGAGACAGTGTTAAGTACTCCCACGAAAGACCGGCTCCCTCCTGCCCAAAGAGCAGCTCTTCGAGAGCAAAGCACCATCTTTGACACTGGCAAAGCATCAGACCAGACGGGAGCTACAGCCTGCCTGGGGAAAGTGAGGAAAAAGCAGCCATCTTTGAGAAGGGCAAGAGGGACCAATTAGTGAGAGCCAGCTTTGCCCAGGACAATGCCCCCTGCCTAAGTGAGAGGCATGTCCTGGGCCTCGGCCCGGCTAGAGGTGCCTGCCCTGCTCACCGGAATTCCTAAATTAAAAAGCCAAATCGGCAAGCAGCTATCGGCGGCATGGATCTGCCAAATGGGAGAACTAACTTCCCAAGACAGATAATCGGTCCCATTTAGATGCCCATTCCCAGCCCGAAACAGAGCTGAATTCCATACCCAGCTCTGCCCAGAAGGCTGCCCCAGCCAGGATGGTGGAACCTCCCGTAGACTCAGCCCAGTAAACCAGGCCAGAGTCGCCCCGCCCTGCTGAGTCCATAGCCTATGCAAAGCCAGGCGCCAAAGGCAGTGGCCCCACAGCAGACAGGAGGAGCCAAGGCGTCCGTGACCCCTCACATCCCCACCTACAGAGCACGCTCAAGATTTATCTGCAAACTGTGGGAACCACAGAGACCCAAGATTGCACCAACAGGGGAGGAGGTTCAGAAAAGATCCAACCCTACAAACTGAAGGCACGTCAAACCAGCCAAGTGGCAAAAGAGACTGCAGACCATCTCAAGGAAACCAAAAACAGTAGAAAGTCCATCCAAACAAAGAACACTTTTTTTTGTCCTAAAAGATTTGTAGGCTTTCATTTTTATTTTGTTTCTTATGTTTACATTTCTGAAACATCATTGGTTTGTTTTTGATTCTCATTTTCACCTGTTGCTTCTATCATTTTGTTGGTGTTGTTGTAGTTGATCATTTTTTTCTTCTTTCTTTTTCTGTTTTTCCTTTTTATTTTATTTTTTAAATAACTGTTCTCAGTTATGTGCATTTGTCTTCCAGTATACTCTTTACTTCCCCCTATGTATTCTCTTTCTTTAAAAATTACTTTCCTATGAATAACATCTCCACTCTTTACTGCTAACTCTCCATTGTCTACCATTTTAACCTTGTTGTTTCTACTGATTCTACTCTCCTCCACATTTCCACATCACTTAAACTAAATCAAAATCATCACTCCCCCATACATTTTACTCTAGTTTCTTTATTACCTCTAACTTACCCTACTGACTTACGCTAGGTCCTCCAGATCCCATTGACGCCTGGTTATTGGATCGAGGGTATCCCTGCTTAATTCGAGTGAAACAAAGTGGTTCATAGAGAAAGCCAGTACAAAAGGAACTTCATATAAGAACAAGAATTGTTCATAGGGTTGTAACAGTAAATAAGTAACTACTGAATACAGGGCTCAGGATTGGTTGTTATATTGAAATTGTAGTCTTTAGGAATGCCTAACCTAATTTTATACACAGGTATAAAAGGTATGTGTATTTAATTGTGAACTTCAAAGATTTACACAACCGTGCCTGGTAAGTTCTGCTTGGGTCTTAAACGGTGCTCACAGTTACTGGTAGACTGGCATTCCCAATCCAATTGGGCAGAAGCAACACAAGAAAAATGGCAAACAATGAAGTCTTAGCCCCCACTCAAAGCAAGCAGGAAGCAGAGCAGTCAATTAAAGACATAGAAGAGAACCCCCAAAATTCTCTACAAAGTCTGCTGATAAACATGATAAATGAAAAGTTTGAATCTCTTCAGTCAATTATTCTAGAGCATGAGGAGGCAAAGCAAAAATTAATGGAGAATGTCATGGTATCCGCAAATAGAAAGATAAATGAACTTCAAGAGCTACCCATCTTAAAGATGTGAGAGACAACACTAAAACCAAATTAATGAAGTTAATGAAGTAAAGAAGTCCATACTGGGACTAAGAAATGACATGGAAATTATCAGAAAAGAACAGTCAGAACAAAAAGAGATTCGAAATCAAGTAGCTAGCCTACAGTCCCGAATAACCAAAGAAGAGGATCAAATCTCAGGAGCTGAAGATTCCCTAGAATCTATGGAGAAAGATCAAAAATCAATACAAGTCCAGTCCAATCAACAAAACAGATCTCTACAGATCACTACAGGAGACTGAAGACACGATCAGGAAGCCCAATTTAAGGATAATAGGTATTGGGGAAAACTTGGTGAAAGAAGTTAGTGAGATAGGCAAACTATTTAACAGAATATTAGCTGAAAACTTCCCAAATATCCAGAAGGAAAGGCCTATACAGACACAAGAAGCATTTAGATACCCAAACCGACCAGACCAGAATAGGACATCCCACCGACACTTTGTGATCAAAACAGGATCATTAGAGTCAAAGGAAAGAATCCTTAAAGATGTTAGGGAGACGAAAACACTCACATATAAATGAAAAGCAATCAGAATTACCCCAGGCTTCTCAGCAGAGACCATGAAAGCAAGGAGAGCCTGGAATGAGGTCTACCAAACACAAAATAAAAATAACCACCGACCAAGGATACTCTACCCAGCCAAATTCTCATTCATAGCCGAAGGTCAAATAAAAGTCTTCCATAGTAAGGAAAAACTGAAACAATATATTTCCACCAAACCAGCTTTGCAAAAAATCCTTAAAGATGTACTATACAGGGAAAATAATCAAGATCCCAATACAGACAGAGAAATGCACCCTAAATTGTAAACATCACATCAAGAAATGGGAAGACACAGCTTTTAGAAGATAGTGACAATGAAAGGAACAAACGATCATCTCTCAATTCGAACTCTCAACATTAATGGATTTTATCCTCCAATCAAACACCATAGGCTCATAAGTTGGATCAAAAATCAAGATCCATCTTTGTGCTGCCTCCAAGAGACACATCTATCCAGCAAAAGTAAACATCTTCTAAAAGTGAAAGGCTGGATACAAATCTATCAAGCAAATGGCCCCCATAAGCAGGCTGGAGTTGCAATCCTAATATCAGAGAAAATTGATTTCAAATTAAAAAAGGTAAGAAGAGACAACGAAGGTTACTACATACTAGTAAAGAGATATCTCCTACAGGAAGATATAACCATTATAAATATCTACAATTAGGCAAGAAGGAAATATAAAGGGAATCCAAAAAGGAAAAGATGAAGTTAAACTTTCTCTCTTCGCAGATGACATGATCCTATACCTAAAGAATCCCATAGATTCTACCCCAAGCTACTAGAGCTTATCCAAAACTTTGGCAGAGTTGCAGGGTATAAAATAAATCCTCAAGAATCAATGGCCTTTCTCTGTGCTAATGACCTGAAAACCGAGGCTGAAATCAGGAAAGCAACTCCTTTTGCAATAGCCCCCCAAAACATGAAATACCTAGAAATAACCTTAACCAAAGAAGTGAAACACCTCTTTGAGGAGAATTTTAAAAGCTTGAAAAACGAAATTATGCCCGCACTAAGGAAATGGAAAAACCTCCCATGCTCCTGGATTGGGAGGATTAATATAATCAAAATGGCAATATTGCCAAAGGCCATCTACAAATTCAAGGCAATACCCATTAGTATCCCAACACCACTTTTTAATGAAATAGAGGAAGCAATCCAGAAATTCATATGGAACCATAAAAGACCTACAATAGCAAAAACAATCCTAAGCAGAAAGAACAGTGCTGGAGGAATTACAATACCCAACTTCAAGCTGTATTATGAACCTTTAGTAATAAAATCAGCTTGGTATTGGCACCGGAGCCAGCCTGAAGACCAATGGAACAGAATTGAAGACCCAGAAATGAACCCACAGAACTTTGCCTACTTAATCTTTGATAAAGGGGCTAAAACAATAGTTTGGAAGAAAGATAGCCTCTTTAACAAATGGTGCTGGCAAAACTGGCTTAACATATGCAACAAACTAAAACTAGATACTTACATATCACCCTGCACCAAAATCAATTCTAAATGGATTAAAGACCTCAAAACAAATCAAACACCCTGAAAATACTAAAGGAAGGAGTAGGAGAAACACTTGGGCTCCTTGGCGCAGGACGGTACTTCCTTTACAAAGACCCAGAAAGGCTACAAATCAAAGAAAGGTTGGGCAAATGAGACTGCATCAAACTGCAGAGCTTCTGCACGGCAAAGTTCATAGCTCGCAAGATAAACAGAAAGCCCACAGACTGGGAGAAGATCTTTACCGGCCATTTAACAGACAAAGGCCTCATATCTCAAATAAATGCAGAACTAAAAAAATTACCTTCCTCCAAAACAAAACCGCAAAGAACCAACAGCCCCCTCATCAAGTGGGCTAAAGATTTACAAAGAGGCTTCTCTGATGAGGATTTGAGAATGGCCAAGAGACATATGAAAAAGTGCTCTACATCACTGGCCATAAAAGAAATGCAAATCAAAGCAACATAGAGATTCCATCTCACCCCAGTAAGAATGTCATATATCAAGAAAACTAACAATAACAATTGTTGGAGGGGATGTGGCCAAAAGGGAACCCTACTTCATTGTTGGTGGGAATGTAAACTGGGTCAGCCACTCTGGCAAGCAGAAGGCGAAATATAGAGCTCCCCCATGACCCAGCAGCCTCAAAAGACCACAAACAAAATCACATTAAGGCCACCAGCACAACAATGTTCATCACAGCGCAATTTGTCATAGCTAGAATCTGGAAGCAACCCAGATGCCCCTCAGTAGACAAATGGATCAGGAAAATGTGGTACATATACGCAATGGAATTGTATGCCTTTATCAGATAGAATGACATTGTCCCATTGGTAGGGAAATGGAAGGACTTGGAAAAACAATTATACTAAGTGAAGTGAGCCAGACCCAAAGAAACATGGACTCTATGGTCTCACTTATTGGGAATAATTAGTACAGGTTTAGGCAAGTCATAGCAGAGGATCACAAGAGTCCAATAGCTATACCCTTATGAACACATAAGATGATGCTAAGTGAAATGAACTCCATGTTACGGAAACTATTTTTATATCACATTTGTAACTACTTTCAACGCCCCATCTGTATCTGAACCTTTGATTATTGATGATGTTCTTGTATCACCTTCCTGTGGTTGTACCTACAGTATCTTTGTAATCTTATCTGAGTACATTGGAAACCACGTATACTTGCATTAGAACTAGGAAATTGGAAAGGAATACCAAAATTGAGAGACACAGGTTAAAAAAAATCAAACAACTACAAAAGCAATACTTGCAAAACTGTTTGGTGTAAGTGAACTGATCACCTCATCGGGGGGGAAGGGAAAGGAGAAAGAGGGGGAAGTATGAGGGACAAGGTAACAAACAGTACAAGAAATGTATCCTGGGGTGGGGATATAGCCTAGTGGCAAGAGTGACTGCCTCGGATACCCGAGGCCCTAGGTTCGATTCCCCAGCACCACATATACAGAAAACGGCCAGAAGCGGCGCTGTGTCTCAAGTGGCAGAGTGCTACCCTTGAGCGGGAAGAAGCCAGGGAGAGTGCTCAGGCCCTGAGTCCAAGGCCCAGGACTGGCCAAAAAAAAAAAAAAAAAAAAAAAGAAATGTATCCAATGCCTAACGTATGAAACTGTAACCACTCTGTACATCATTTTGATAATAAAAATTTGAAAAACAACAACAACAAAGGATGATTATTGAATTTACATAGATCAAGGCACTGGTTAACAAAATAGTGTGTATATGTATGTGGGATATTTGTGTATTTCTTTGAAGATTCATTGATTTATGTTTAGAGTGTAAAATAGCAAAATTACACAATATTGAATAGTAAACATCGGAGAGTATGCCTTAGTTCCTAGCACGGGTGCCTTATAATCAAATATATTGGCTGAGATCTCAACTGCAGTTCTTTCCTGCTAGATGACAGTGAGTATATGCTTCAGCTACAAAAGCTGTCATTTGTTGCTGCACTAGATTTACCTCCCATGGTGTGGGGTGCTTGCTCCCTTATCAGTGCTCCCCTTTTCACCCTCTCCTCTGGGCACCTGACCAGCGGACAGCCAAGGTGGAGCAAAGGGACACGGGCTAGCCTAAGGTGCAGGTGGCTGAACGAGATCCCCTTTTCCTCCCTCCTTACCCACCAAGGAAGCCAGGTGCAGAAGGACCTCGGAGACGCTTCAGAGAGCAATCCAAATTAATCGGGATGGGCTCACAGAAATATCGTAGTGATGACGAGGATTGAGCCTGAGCTGGCGATAGGCTGGCAAGCTTGTCCATCCAAGGGCAGCTCCCAAGGACCTCCCTCATGGACTAGCGTCACTTCCCATAGTACTGCCCTCAGCGCAATGCCCGCAAAAGAGAGCACACGTGCTCGCTGTCACGAGGTGGGGGATGGTCTCAAAGCTACCCATTCTGGTTCCAGAACCAGAAGGAGATAGGTGTGGCTCACTTCCACACTGTCCCTGGAGGAAGGCGGGGTCTCGGGTGCGCTCTCCCCGCCCGTCCCCCCATAAGGCCAAGATGAATCCCCAACAATTTGTCCTTTCGGAGCTAGTTGATATGGATAGAGTGCATATTGACTGAGATCAGGGATGTGACAAGGTGATCCCTTACTGAGGAAATGTGGCCTTGATTTGATCAAAACATTGTTGATGACCTATTGATCAAATATTCTTTGAGAGATGCTGGCTTTACTACTATTACTAAATGTTTTATCTAAAGGTCTTCTCTAAATAAGCTAACGTATTAAATGAAATAAATTTATGGTGTACTATTCATTTCAAAATCCTGATCAAACTTGCAAATATTATACATGAAACATAATTTCTATAATTGCTAGTATGAGCAATTGATTTTTTTCTTTTGGCTAGTATTAGGCAGTGAACACAGGGCCTGAGCACTGCCCCTGGCTTCTTTTTGCTCAAGGCTAGCACTCTGCAACTTGAGCCATAGCGCTCCTTCTGGCCATTTTCTGTATATGTGGTGCAGAGGAATCGACCCCAGGGCCTCATGTATACAAGACAAGCACTCTTGCCACTAGGCCATATACCCAGCCCCCACAACTCCATTTTGATCAAGAAGAAAGTGGAAGATAACCTGGGAAAAGTTTTGTGAGACATTGACTCATACAGTGGTGTGGTGGCATATGACTCACGTATTTATGATGCTTACAAACAATACTTGAAAATTTGCTTTTTCTCAGCCTTGTTCATTTCCTCATGGTTCTTGGCTACACTTGTTAAGTTAATGTTGGAGAGAGTATTTTGTTGTAAGTATGTGTCCTGCTTAGAGACAGTTAGAAAAACTGGAGATCACACATGTTGAAAATTTCAAACTGCATCCTAAAGGATGTAGTTATCAAGATGCTTATCCAGAGGCACTGAGTTTAAAAGAAATTTTGTATAAAGTAGCAGTTCATAAATTTGTATAAATCACCATGCCATTTTTCTATCCACTAAAATGCATCCTGATATTTATTTGTGATCTTTTTTTGTGTACATATGGCAGACTTGGTGCTTGAACTCAACATCTGTGTGCTGTTTCTGAACTTTTGTGCTCAAGGCTAATGCTCTCCCACTTGAGCCACAGCTCTCCTTATGGATTGTTTTTGCTGCTTACTCCGAAATGAGTCTCAGGGACAAAACAACCATAAACCACAGCAAAAGCATTGCCAATTTCTGTGGCTCTCTTGTGTCACCCAGTGTAAAACGAGGTCATAACTCCCTAACAATAGCTTAGAACTCTGGGAAACAAACTCTGCTGCTGCAATCTTGTAGACATGAGCAGGAGTCTGCACTGGATTAATTCCCCTGTCAACTTCCTACGCTGTGAGTGTGTGTTGAACTTTATTGCTGTTGTTTCAGTTATTTTGCCAGGCAGTCTTACACTGGTGAGCTGGTAGATCATAACTGAGATGAAAAACACAGCATGAGGTAGGCCTGCCCCCCTGAAGATCTGCAGCTTAGCTGGATGTAGGAGTTTCTAAAAGATAAAAAAAATAAAAAGCAGAGAGAAGCTCCTAGTGAGCCGAAAACGCACCTCTGCAAACAGACTGGGAGAAAGCACGGTTCCCAGACAGACTGACTAGTAACACCCACTTACAGAGAACAACCAATTCCTACCTGAAAACCAGAGCAACTACCTAAACTAGCTTGGATGGAGGGTGCAGCAAGGCCCACCACCTGAAAACTATAAGACACTTATGCAAACTTATGAGAAATATAGAAGATGTATGAAACTAAAAGGGTTTGCTGATATAAACAGAGTTGTGTCATCAGCCTCTCTGTGTCTCCTTCATCATCAATCCCCTTGCCACTTGGAATCCTTGTTCACGTTGTGGCTGACGCACGGTGAGGCAACTGTTGCCCAAACAGGGACCAGAGGAAATCATCGGAAGGACTTCTCCCACAGAGAATCAAGCAGGTAAAGGGACCAAGAAGTGTAGTAGCGGTGGTGGGGGCGGGGGGGCTGAAGTGAAGGAAATAGAAAGAGAAAAAGAATAAGAAAAAGGAAAAAGGAAGGAGATGTAAAATGAGTGTGAAACACGAGTGTTTCTGAGGGCACATAGGACCATTCTGAGGAAAAAGAGCTGAAAGATTAGTTCAAAAGGACCAGAGGAGGGCTGGGGATATAGCCTAGTGGCAAGAGTGCCTGCCTCGGATACAAGAGGCCCTAGGTTCGATTCCCCAGTACCACATATGCCGAAAACAGCCAGAAGCGGCTCTGTGGCTCAAGTGGCAGAGTGCTAGCCTTGAGCGGGAAGAAGCCAGGGACAGTGCTCAGGCCCTGAGGCCAAGGCCCAGGACTGGCCAAAAAAAAAAAAAAAAAAAAAAAAAAAGGGCTAGAGGAAGTTGTACAGACTCTGCCCCTGGTTCCTGGAGGAGGGAACAGTGGAATTGGGATATGGCAAAAGTTTAGCCAAGAATTAAAAATAAACCGATAAAAATTAGAGGAAAACATTGACATTTTCTGTTTGGAAAATGATTAGAAAGAGTCTGGATACTGTTCACCAGATTGAAATTGTTTCTATAAAATTATTGTGTGAGAAGAACAATAAACAAACCCTCTGTGTATCAATGGCAGAGGAACAGGGCTGTCCATCAGAGTGTGAGAGTGTTAGAAGTATAAAAATTCCATGTTAGTCTTTTGACACTCTCTGTAACAAAGACAAAGACCATCCAGGGCACTGAGCCATGCCCAGCCCTGTGATAAATGGGGAAGGTAAATGCCCACTGCTCCTAATTCAGACTCCTCCACGTATGTCTGCAGTTCAAAAGGCTATATTGACAGCAACAGAGCAGGGGGAGGGGATTTCCAACTTTTTCCTGTCTTAGAAAACAAAACCAACCGGTAGTATGGTATTTCACGTTTTAAGGAATTGAAAGAAATTGCGAATTCTACTACGAAATATGGGGCAACTGCTCCTTTCACGTTATCCTTGATTGATAGTTTGGCTCACCAAACATTGTGCCCAGAGGATTGGAAGACAATTGCTCAGGCTTGCCTCAATGGGGGATATTATTTGTTATAGACTACAGAATGGATGGAAAGGTCTGATAAGGTGGCAAAATACAATAATCGCAGCAACATATCTCTATCCTACGACATGCTGGTGGGTGCAGGTAAATATTCTGATGTTCAACAACAAATTAATTGCCCAGAAATTAATAATGGACAAATTAATGAATGTGCAACTAAAGCCTGGAGGAAGCTTCCTACTTCTGGGGCAAAGACAGATAAGATATTTAAGACCAGACAGGGGCTAAATGATAGTTTGTCAAGCCTTTGCCTCATGGGACAGTAGGGTTGGTGTTGAGCAGGTCCAGCTGGACTATGAAAGGCATGATTGTTTATCCAGGTGTTATTGATAATGATTATATAGGAGAAATTAAAATTATGGCTGAACATCTGGTTTCTGTTTTGTGTTGTCTTCTGTGTTATGTGCTATTTGGTTTTAGTGCATTTATTGTCTTCTGCTTTCAGCTTCCCTGTGCTCTCTAAGTCAATTTCCATGTTTCTCTTTCTTTTCAACTGGCCTTCTTTGTTTTGCTTTACTCATTCTTCCTGTTGACCAGTACTGGTGCCTGCCTTTGCCTACCAACGCATGTCTCTTCATCTCACCTTCATGATGAAGCATGAGAGCCCAATTTCCTATATGAATTTGTATTTCCATACATTTAAAACTCAAAGTACTCTACTAGTAGGAAGTGGTAGAAACTAGAAGTTTAGGCCTAAGTGAAAGAATTTTGGGAGTGGAGATGTGCCCATGAGGAGATTTTAAGTTCTTGACTAGCCACATAGAAACACACATTTATCTCCTCTCTCTCTCTCTTTCTGTGTATGTATCTCCTAATATTTTGTCCTTGAAGGCCACATGAATATCTTATCTTGACCAATGGCTTCTCCATTATCCCATTAGGATGTTCTTTTTCACCACATGCCTATAAACAGCGAGGACAATGAACCATGGACTGGTCTATGCATCCCACTCTTCAACAACATGACTGAAGTCAGCAGCAGGACAATAATTGGTTCCTCTTCACCAAGGAAAGAGTTTTCATTCATCATATAACCTTTCTCAGTTGGATTTGCAGACAAATATTAAGTTATTGCATTCATGTTTGGTATTCTGAAAAGATTGAAGGGGACTATTCCAGTTATTCCAGATATGAATTCAGATAATCTGTAGACACTTACAACCTTGAAACATTGTTTCTCTCTCATGATGAAATTTCTTTGTCTTCTCTAGTGAGAATGAGGCAATAGCAGTGGCACGCCCATTTGCAACATTTGATGCATGTTTGGCTAACATTCTTCACTACTGTAGTTGCAAGGAATCACTAGGTTGTTACACTCATTCATACACACAAACATGCATAGTCATACACGCATCAAGAACACGGGTAATACCAGAGAGGTTTACACACCTCCATGAAAATGTGTCCTTCTGGTTGACTCTACACACTATACTGTGCTTTGACACAGAAAAATATTCTGACAGCAAAGTCAAAGACACGTACAAATATCCAAAAAATCTGCAAACCAACATTTCGTACCTGAGCTCAGAATACGTCCAATGTGCTGCAGACATGGAAGCATATTACCAAAGCACATAAATGGCACAAAAATCTTCACCATAACTTTCCATACACATCCACACTCAGAGAATAGATTTACATAAAGTCATGTGGGAATATTATCTCTAGTATGGGAATCTGAAATCGCTAAGATAAATGAGAGCACAATACAAGAGAAAAGACTCTGCTGCTAATTGCTATTGTTGCATTGAGGTGTACCATCAGCAAAATTGGGATAGAACATGCGATTATTTTAAGAGCATACATGCATGGGAATATGCTTGGTTCAACAGGTTTTTGTGATGTTTGTGATGGACATTCAGTTTATGTTGATGATCTGAAATTTCATAAGGACACTAATGTTAAAACCAAAAAGCAAAAGTATTTATAAATTGGAATATCTCTGGGAAAATGTGTAGAAATCACGTAACAGAAAGAGAATAAGGAGTGAAAGTATACAGGAAACTATCCATGTTTGAGTAATCTATACTAGGAACAAATTTAAATCACATGCTAATCCTATGATCCAAAAAGCAAGAAAGCCAGTGAAGGAGGGCAGGGATTCCCCTTAGGTCCAGGAATTTTTGTAAGTTATGAAACAAATGCCAGAGGCCTTTATACTGTGTCCTGGGTGCTGTTAATTTCCTGTGACCATATTCAGCAGCCACAGGTGTTGTAGGCAGAAAGGCAGGAGCCATTGACCACACAGAAAAACAACTGAAGCCGAATATAAAGGAGCTGTTGGAGCCCATGAACAGGACACGCAGCAGAAAGGATGACAAAAAGACCATACCAAGGAGCAGCCTTAGGAGACCAAGGTGGAACAATCAAGGTGTTATGTATGAAAATCCTTGAACGGAACTCAGCGAGTGAATGCCCAGCTTATGAGTGCCTAAGGATGTCTACTGATAAGGCTGGCATCCAAGTCCCCATTGCACCTGAAGCACACGGAGGCCACCATGTTGGGAATTACTGGTGTTTGGGCCCTGGATAGAACAAAATGTATATTTCAGGATGCAGGAGACAGGGAAGATGAGGTGTCTCCAAAGATCGCAAGATGAGATCAGGCCATTATAACAAAAACATGGAAACAAAAACTTGTGTTGGTCTTACTGGCCCTTACCATATGCGGTATGTGTAGTGATGAAGGTTCTGTTAGCAAAGCAGATAAGGAAGAGCCACAAAAAACCCTCATTAAGAGCATATATTGGATGCACATGTGTCCTATGGGGCGAATTGCAAGGACAAATAGTACGCTTAGCCAGAAGACCTAACGAATTCACACCAGTTCATCAAAGCAAGGTGGTCAAGTCTGGGGGTCACATTGCCCACTGCTAGTGTCAACTGCAATACATGAGTTCCTAAGTATGTTGGCTATATTAAACATTTAAAAATGTGTGACCAGGTTATGTCTCTGTGGCACAGTGTGACCCTAGGCTAATTTCACAGTATCCTTGTATTACCCACAGGATAAATATGTCCAGCCATGATGTAGGAACAGAACACACTTTGCGCCCCTGTGCGGAGCCATCACAGGAAGTCCTGGTAAGCATGTGGAGTCATAGGGGATTCATTTTCTTCCTAAGGCCAACAGAGAGTATATTAGACATGTCTCTATATCTGAATAAGAGCCATAGCCGAAGAGCACTAGAGTGGGAATGGTACAGTTCCCAACCATCCCGCGATACTCCTGGCATACTATCCTTCCTCTGAAGAGTATTTGCAGACTCTCTTATAGCATCTGTGAGTAGGGAAATCTCCTTGGCCATCCTCACTGGTTCGCAAAACCTCAGGGAATGAGTGAATTTTGTACAGGGTCACATCTAGAGGTTAATGCTGCATCCAAGCATGCAGGTTTTCTCAGAATAACTAGGAAAATTTTCCTTTGCTTCCTTGCCAGCCTGGAAAGCAGAATATGAGGTCCATCACTCTAGGACAATGATTCTACATTTACCCTTTGCCACAGTTACAAACTTCCAGAGATTAGTGATGCCTAGAGAATCAGCTCTTTGTCATCGACAACAAGTGTTTCCCCAGCCACAAAGTGTGCTTTGAAAGGTCATTTGGTTTGGTAGGTAATGTGATCCTACTATCACTACTTCCTTCACCTTGTAGTTTGTTTCTGGTATTATTCTACAGTTTCTTCTGGGAGTATGAGAATGTAGACACCGTGTACCTATAGCATTTCATACCATCGATACAATCTTCACAAGGTCTCTTGGCAGCACTCATGGAGACTGAAATTCTGATCTCGGTCTCTCTGTGAATCACCACTAATGAGGTTGGTGTCCATACCTTAACAGTTGGGGTACCAGATCTAAAGCATCCCCTGATCTGAACCCCCATCTGAGATCACCAGGGTGCCACAGCACTACTAATGTAGGGAAGAAAACAGAAAAAGGAATGAAACAGTGAGGTGGGGAAGAAGCCAGAGGTGGAACATGACCAGCCTGTTGATCTCAGAAACAGGACGTATCAGGTCATATGACCGAAAGAATAGATATGAACACAGGGACACTGTAATGTAACATGGTTGGCATGAGGAAGCATGGCCAGCGTAAGGAGACTGGTATTGGGAAAGAGACAAACACAAACTTTTATGGACTTACTCTTTATTGCCATTACTCCCACACTGCCTGTTCCCCAATCCACTCTTGCCTGTCTCACCTAGGTCATTCTTACTCCTCACAGGTATACAAGGCATTGTTTGCAGTTCTTACTTATTTCTGAAATGATAATACAAATCTTCATTGAAAATCTGTATAACACGTTTGATTGGAGAATTAAGTCCATTAATGTTGACAGTTAGGATTGAGAGGTGATCGTTTGTTCCTTTCATTATCACTATCTTGTTTAAAGCTGTGTCTTCCCATTTCTTTTTTTTTTTTTTTTTTTTTTTTTTCCAGTCCTGGGCCTTGGACTCAGGGCCTGAGCACAGTCCCTGGCTTCTTCCCGCTCAGGGCTAGCACTCTGCCACTTGAGCCACAGCGCCGCTTCTGGCCGTTTTCTGTATATGTGGTGCTGGGGAATCGAACCTAGGGCCTCGTGTATCCGAGGTAGGCACTCTTGCCGCTAGGCTATATCCCCAGCCCCCCCATTTCTTGATCTAGTGTTTACTAATTAGGGTTCATTTCTCTGTCTGTGTTGGGATCTTGATTATTTTCCCTGTATAGTACATCTTTAAGGATTTTGTGTAAAGCTGGTTTGGTGGAGATATATTGTTTCAGTTTTTCCTCATTGTGGAAGACTTTTATTTGACCTTCGGCTATGAAGGAGAGTTTGGCGGGGTACAGAATTCTTGGTTGGTAGTTATTTTTATTTATAGTTTGGTATACTTCATTCCAGGCTCTCCTGGCTTTCATGGTCTCTGCTGAGAAGTCTGGGGTAATTCTGATTGCTTTTCCTTTATATGTGATTGTTTTCTTTGCCCTAACAGCTTTGAGTATTTTTTCCTTGCACTCTGCTGAAGCTGTTTTGATCACAATGTGTCGGTGGGAAGTCCTATTCTGGTCTGGTTGATTTGGGGTTCTAAATGCTTCTTGTATCTGTATAGGCCTTTCCTTCTGGATGTTTGGGAAGTTCTCAGCTAATATTCTGTTAAATAGGTTGCCTATCCCATTAACCTCTTTCTCCAAGTTTTCCTCAATACCTATTATCCTTAAATTGGGCTTCCTGATTGTGTCTTGAATCTCCTGTAGCGATCTGTTTTGTTGCTTGGACTGGATTTGTATTGATTTTTGATCTTTCTCCATAGAATCTAAGGAATCTTCAGCTCCTGAGATTCGATCCTCTGCTTCAGTTAGTCGGGACTGTAGGCTAGCTACTTGATTTCAAATCTCTTTTCCTTCTGACTGGTCTTTCCTGATGATTTCCATGTCATTTCTTAGGTCCTGTATGGACTTCTTTACTTCATTAACTTCATTACTTTGGTTTTGAGTGTTGTCTCTCAAATCTTTAAGTTGGGTAGCTATCTTTTCATTTGACTCTTGAAGCTCACTTATCTTTCTATTTGTGGATGCCATGAAATTTTCCATTAATTTTTGCTTTGCCTCCTCACGCTCTAACATAATTGACTGAAGAGATTCAAACTTTTCATTTATCATGTTTATCAGTAAACTTTGTAGCGCATTTTGGGGGTTTTCTTCTATGTTTTTGATTGACTGCTCTGCTTCCTGCTTGTTTTGGGTGGGGGATAAGACTTCATTATTTGCCATCTTTCTTGTGTTTCTTCTGTCCATTTGAATTGGGAATGCCAGTCTACCAGCACCTGTGAGCACTGTTTAAGATCCAAAGCAGCCCTTACCAAGCACTGTTGTGTAAATCTTACAATTTCACAATTATACACAGATAACTTGTATACCTGTCTATAAAGTTAGATTTGGTGTTCCTAAAGAATACAATTTCAATATAACATCTGATCCTGGGCCCTGTATTCAGTAGTTAGTTATTTACTGTTACAACCTTATACGCAATTCTTGTTTTTATATTAAGTTCTTTTAGGACTGGCTTTCTCTATGAACCCCTTTGATTCACTCGTATTAAGCTGGGATATCCTCTATCCAATAACCAGGAGTCAATGGAACCTGGAGGTCCAGGCAGTAAGTCAGGAGGGTAAGTTGGAGGTAGTAAAGAGAATAGAGTAAAGTGTATTGGGGGGGTGGTGGTGATTTTGGTTTAGTTTCAGTGATGTGGAAATGTGGAGAAGAGTAGAATCAGTAGAAAGAACATTGATAAAATGACAGACACTGGAGAGTTAGCAGAAAAAGGTGTAGGTGTTATTTATAGGAAAGTAATTTTTAAAGGAAGAGGACGCAACGAGAGAAATGAAGTAAAAATACTGGAAGACTTACACAAAACAGAGAAAAATTATTTAACAAGGAAGCATAAGTAAATAAAAAGGAAAATAACAGAAGAGGAACAATCCAAGCAAATAAACAAACACAAAAAAAAACTTGATAAAACAAACCAGTAAAAATGGAAAACAAACAAACAAAAAAAAACAGCCAATGATGTTTCAGGTGTGAAAAAATTAAAAAGAAAATTTAAAAGAAAAGTTAAAAAAAATGTTTGAAAAGAAAAAGAAACCAGTCTCTCGTTTCCCTGCAATGGACTGCAGTCTATTTTCCTGATTGGCTGGTTTGACTTGATTTCAGTTGGCAAGGGGTGGGTCTGTTCTGACCTTCTCCCCTGTTGGTGCAATCGTGGGTCTCTGAGGTTCGCACAGCTTGCAGGCAGGCCTTGGGCGTCCTCTGTCGATGGGGACGTGGGCAGTCACAGGAACTGTGGCTCCTCTGTCTGCTGTGGGGCCGCTGCCTTTGATGCCTGGACTTGACTAGACTGTGAACTCAGCAGAGCGTGGCGCCTCTGGCCTGTTTTGCTCCACTAAGAGTTGCTTGCCTGAGGGAGGCGGCCTCTTTGGCATAGGTAGCTATGGAATGCAGCTCCGTTTTGGGCTGGGAATTAGTTTCCTCTGTGACGGGACCGTTTAGCTGTCCCCGGAACTGTTTGTTCCTCCGTCTGTTGTTTCCGTGCCCCTGGTAGCTGCTCGCAGCTTTTGCTTTAAGTTTAGAAGTTCCAGCGGGCAGGGCGTGGCATCTCTGGATAAGCCCGGGACTTGCCTCCCACCAGGGCAGGGGGCGTTCTTCTGGGCGGAGCTGGTTCTCACTGATTCCGCCCCTCCTGCCCTTTTCTAAGATGGCTTTTTTTGACCTCGCTTTCCCCAGGCCCGCTTCAGTTCCAGTCTGGTCTGACCCTATGCCAGTGGCAAAGATGGCGCTTTGCTCTGGCGGTGGGGACAGGGATGCCTTCCAGAAGCTGGACTGTGGGTACAAGCGAGAATAATTTTTTGGGGGGTACTCATGCTGCCTCTGCGATGTCAAGTCCTCCGTGCTCGGTTGCTGTCTGGAGTATTTCTCGCTTTAGCTGCGCGGGAGTGCGGGGGGCTGTGCCCGGCACTGTGCCGGAGCCGGCGCTGGAACAGGCCTGAAGACCAATGGAACAGAATTGAAGACCCAGAATTAAACCCACAGAACTATGCCTACTTAATCTTTGATAAAGGAGCTAAAACAATAGTATGGAAAAAAGATAGCCTCTTTAACAAATGGTGCTGGCAAAACTGGCTCAACACATGCAACAAACTAAAACTAGATCCTTATATATCACCCTGCACCAAAATCAATTCCAAATGGATTAAAGACCTTCAAATCAAAACAGGCACCCTGAAAACACTAAAGGAAGTAGTAGGAGAAACACTTGGGCTCCTTGGCACAGGACAGTACTTCCTTTACAAAGACCCTGAAAGGCTACTAATCAAAGAAAGGTTGGACAAATGGGACTGCATCAAACTCCAGAGCTTCTGCACGGCAAAGGACATAGCTCTCAAGATAAACAGAAAGCCCACAGACTGGGAGAAGATCTTTACCGGACATTCAACAGACAAAGGCCTCATCTCTAAAATATATGCAGAACTAAAAAAAATTACCTTCTTCCAAAACAAAACCGCAAAGAACCAATAGCCCCCTCATCAAGTGGGCTAAAGAATTACAAAGAAACTTCTCTGATGAGGAAATGAGAATGGCCAATAGACATATGAAAAAAATGCTCTACATCACTGGCCATGAAGGAAATGCAAATCAAAACAACATTGAGATTCCATCTCACCCCAGCAAGAATGTCATATATCAAGAAAACTCATAATAACAATTGTTGGAGGGGATGTGGCCAAAAGGGAACCCTACTCCATTGTTGGAGGGAATGTAAACTGGTTCAGCCACTCTGGCAAGCAGTATGGAGATTCCTCAGAAGGCTCAATATAGAACTCCCCTATGACTCAGCAGCCCCACTGTTGGGTATCTATCCAAAAGCCCACAAACAAAATCACAGTAATGCCACCAGCACAACAATGTTCATCGCAGCACAATTTGTCATAGCGAGAAGCTGGAACCAACCCAGATGCCCCTCCATAGATGAATGGATCAGGAAATTGTGGTACATTTACACAATGGAATTTTATGCCTCTATCAGAAAGAATGACATTGTTCCATTTGTAAGGAAATGGAAGGACTTGGAAAAAGTTATACTAAGTGAAGTGAGCCAGACCCAAAGAAACATGGACTCTATGGCCTCCCTTATTGGGAATAATTAGTACAGGTTTAGGCAAGACATAGCAGAGCATCACAAGGCCCAATAGCTATACCCTTAGGAACACATAAGATGATGCTAAGTGAAATGAACTCCACGTTATGGAAAAAAGTGATTTATCACAGTTGTAACTACTTTCAACGTCCTATGGGTATGTGTAGTTTCTATTATTGATAATGTTCTTGTATCACCTTCCTATGGTTGTACCTACACTATCTCTGTAATCTTATCTGAGTATATTGGAAACCGTGTT